>NC_090128.1:3694793-3997823 GCF_040581485.1 Linepithema humile | reverse complement strand
ACAAAATAAAAACTAATGAAGGTGGAGAAAGGACGGAGAGACGGAGAGGAAGAGGAATGAGGATCGGGCTACGTGCGCGGTCGAGCGAACGGAGCGGAGATCTCGGCGACGGGAGGAGGGGAGAGAGGTGAGCGGGGAGCAGCGGAGCGAGTAGTGCACGACGCGTGGTCCCAGCGTCGTTTCCCGTCCTGATTGGACGCTGGCTCGTGGCCGGCGCTCGCCGTTCACCGGAAACGTGCGTCGGGCCGACCGGGGCCCGGCGTGCTCCCTTCGGCCTCTCTCTCTCCTCGCCGCCGCCGCCGCCGCGGCGAGAGCGAGGCATCTCCGGTCGAACGACCGTCTCCCTTTCGCCCCCCCCCCCCCCTAATGCCCAGCGGCGGATTAAGACGATTCGAGACCTTGAGCGCGGCGTAATATCAAAGCCTCGAGGCACGTATGCATATATATTCGATAAAGTAACGCTGTGAAGCAATATTGTGAAATTATTGCAGTTATATATTGCAATCTGCACTAACAGATAGCAACATTTTTTAATTAATAAGAAAATTTTAAATTACAGATATATCGCGGTGAATTCAAATAGCGAATGTGACAAACGTTGAATTCAAATGGCGAAAATAAAATAGAAGCGACGCAACGCCGTCGCTGTGATAATATTTTATTATATATTCATGTCGCATTTTGCTTGAATAAATAATACGAAATAGAAAACGATACGAAACGGAAACGGATCGCGTATTCGTGCCCCACGGTCGCAGCTGTTTTTATTTCGCGCGAAAGCTCAATTAGCGGAAATAATAGTATGTTAATTATACAAATCAGTGAAATGAATAAGCTGCCCTTTTGCGCGTAAGACTCGAGATACGCGCCTGTTGCGCCCGGCGAGTAATCCGCCACTGGCCTCAATCTCATCCTCCCCTCATCTTCTCCTCTCTTCGTCCTGATGCCCTCTTCATTCTCTTCATCCTGGCCGCCGCCACACCCTTTCCCCCGCCGCCCGCCCCCCGCGACAACTACACGTCTCGCGGACGTTACCATCTCTCCTTTCGCTGCTCCTTCACAGCCGGGACGAGAAGGACTGGTCAAACCGGTCGGTCGGGGCCTTCTCCGAAGCTACCGGTGTCCCAGGGCATATCGGGAGTAAGCTGCCGCTTTCTGCCTCTCTTTTTCTCTTCTTCGCGCGACGGTAATTGCGAGAGCCGGCCAAACCAAAGCTTGCGCGCCGGACAGCAACCCAGTTTTCGACGCGACGCGCAATGTCACCCGATGTCGCCTGTATCTTAAACCTGCTTGAGAGAAACGCCGAGACGCGACACAGTTTAGAACCGGACAGCTTAGAACTCTTTCGCGCACGATTACGGGATACGTAAGCCGATCGATTGCCCCTTTCGCGTTAGAACGCGTTCATTTCGTCGACAAGTCTCGAACGGCTTCGCGTCTTTCAGATACTAAGTGTACTCTCCTCCCTTTCCTCTTCACGGCGATTGAGCACAAAATGTCGCACTTGATACAGATTTTTCCCCAAGTATTTTCTCGCCGCTAACAATGCGAAATTTTATTCCGACGATAAACGCATAATTTTCAAATGGAGATTACAAATCTCATTTTCACAGATGCTACTGTCATTTGCAATTTACATCCTTGTGTAGGCTGGCTCTGTTCGCCCGGCAAAGAATTAGATTATCTGATTATTCAATTTCATCCTTTCATGATTCCCGCATTAGTAAATCCTCAAAAAAATAAAATTTGCATGCTAAAGACTCCGTGATTACAGAATCTTTGTGCAAAAAAAATTAAATGATCTTTAAATTGTTACCTTGCGTCGCCGCGTAATGGTAACGTCGCTACCTGCTGTAGGAGGAGATCGTTAACTGCGTTATTCATGCAACATCGCGAATATTTCGAGCAGACATGAGAAAAAAACGAGAACGGCTTCGCTCTTCGGCCTGCCGGAGAAACGTTAATAGGACCAGGTCCTCTAATGCCTCCCTCGTCTCCCCCCCAGTAATTTATCGAGCACGCGCTTTTTCGCGCGGCGAAAAATCCGCGCCGGCCTCTGTTGCCTCTTGTTTCACGCGCGATTTAACTTTCGGCCGGGGAGAAATGTTTGTAGTTGAGAGTAGGACGAATTGCATACAATGCACTCGTAATATCGATCGTCCCGACTATCTAACGGACCGTCTCTATTAAATTTCGACGTCGTTATCGCGATGAAATGAACGTTATTTACACAATAATCGCATCATTTACGAATGGCGAGGTAGGAATTGGCGAGAACAACACGCTAACGAGAGAACGTTTCGAATTATCAAACTATTCGAAGAGAATTGCATAATTATGAAGCGACTCAAAGCAAGAGACAAGTCAATTTTTATACAAGGTATTATATTTAATTAGCTTGCACTTTGACCGCTCCTAGAAGCGCTCATTAAGACGCTTCTTTTTCCGAGGAATTTGCACAAGAGTGGAAATCGTGTCGCAAAACGAATTTCCGTTGATCGCTGAATTTTTCAAACATTTTTTTAGACGTGTTACGTACTTTTCTATTGGTTGGATTTTCTATATAACACTGGAAAAACGAAACAGGAGAATGTAGTTATTCAATTTAGAACCATCTAGAATCCTTCGGATTTTCGGAATTTCGGAAATATTTTTTTCCCGGATTTTTTGGATTGCAGAATTTAATTGATTTTACTAAAGATGCGTACGTGGTAGAAGATCATCCCGAACAGAGAGGCAACCTTTCAGATTGCCATTCCGCAATTATTTGCACAATAATTCTTCATTTCGTTCACGATGCCGCCCTAAAAAGATTCTAAAACTAATAAACTGGTTTTAGGCATTGGCTTATACATACATATATTATAATCATATTGAGCCGTGTTTAACAGGATTTACGTATCCCTCGGTGAATTGCATTACTGACTCGCGCAGATAATATTGACGAAATAATAATGAATTATGACGCACATGAGGGATTCGCTCGGCGTGCGATGAGTCGCGGAAGGATCGACCTCAAGCCGAACAGATACCTCGTTCCGTATTTATGAAGCATGGATTAACAGAGGGACGAAAGAGAGAGAGAGAGAGTGAGAGAGAGAGAGAGAGAGAGAGAGAGAGAGAATAAAAGCTGTGCTCAGAGCGCGCATCAAATTAGTTGAGCGTATAATCTCTACGTTGATCCGAGCGGCCCTTCGTCATATTTCGTTAGCCATGAGGTTTTACGCGTGATTTTCGTGGGAGCATCCATTGTTCGTTCGTCCGTCCGTCCGTCGCGCACAAAACGCGGAAAACATGCCGGATTTTCCATTTTTCCGCGCTATTCGATCGACATTCCACGCACAGCGATTGTAATCCGCTTTCACGCTTCATTAATGACTTGCATGCAAAACAACGACTTCGCGCTGCCTTAGGCTTTTTGGTCGTTGCATGGCAGTGAGCCGTGATCGATAATAGAGATAATATACACGATGTCTCGAGCCACTTCGTCCATATTCATTCCTGAATCAAGCGTAGTGAATTTCTTTTCAACGAAGACTTGATTTGACTGTCTTGTTCTACGGTCTTTGCGGACTTACGGTCTTTGCGGACTTACGGTCTTAACGTTAAACAACGGAGAAAGCAAATATTTTCCCTCTGTGATTCAGAAATTCATATCGCTTACTTATAAAATTTGCATAACAATATTTATATTCTGAAATTAATTTCAATATACATTCGTGTTAATATTAATACCGTAATAGGATATTAATTTACATTCAAAATTAATAAGGGAAATTATTTTACAAATTTCGATTTATTAATAAATTTAATCTAATTACCACGTCCTACATTTCCAGCGAACATAGACCTCTTGCGCGACGGAGATCAAAATTCGCGGCTATTTATTTGAATAATAAATCAAAGCTGCTTTATCAAATGCGCGCGATGACAAGCGCGAACGCTCGTTTATCTCTATACGTCGCCGTGGAAAATATTTATCATCTTACCTCCCAAACATAGTTATTCAAATGCATCTCGCATTGTACATCAGAAATCATAGTTCCAGTTATATTAAAATGCCGTACAAAATAGTGCAAATTATTTTGTGGGAAATCAGAAAAACAATGGAGAAATATATACAAATTTTCGTAGTTTCCCATTTTCTCTTTTTTGTATAAAATTTTGACTCGCTCTATTAATTTAATAGTGCGCGAATCTCCATCAAGTTTGAGAAAATTAACTCGCGAGTATTTTTGGCGAACGCGCGGACTGTTTGTTCCGAACGTTCGGCCGCTCCTGTCAAAACTCAGCCGAACTGCGTTTCATTTCGCGATGTTTCGCAATGTTAGTTCGCCGTTTCCGATTGACCAGAATAACCGCGCGGACCAACTAGCCGGTGAAGCATAATACTTCGGGTACTCCCGATGCCACGAGATAAAGGTCAATTCTATCGAATTGCGGCGCCTTCGAGCGTGTAGAAATGGGCAACAGGTGGAGAGAGCGTAGGTAGGGTAGCGCGGCGTAGCCACCGCCCTGATCAATACTTAATTACGCGTCTCCGCATCGGACTTCGGACTCACCCTCCGATCCTCACCTTTTCTTTCGCGCCCTCCGGCGGTGCACCGGTGGTCACTGCAGGTATTCCCGATTAATCGCTTTTTCCGCGCGGCATTCCCGCCCCCCTCCGCGCCTCACTTTTCGTGTCTGATGATGTCGAAAAAAAAAAAAAAAGAGCCGAGATACGACGTTCGTTTTCGGACTTCCCCCTTTTCTGCGGTGCCCCCCGTTTTCCCGTCCATTCCGGATCGAACCCCGTTCACGCTGCTCCATTCTTGCACGCGCAGCTGCAACTCCGTCTAGAAATTGCCGCAAGATTGCGGTTGCACGTGTACGAGTTCGCGCAACGATCGATCGCACGAGGAATCTGCCCTAATTCGCGTGATGAATCGCACGGTGTAACGTCCGACTTTTTCGAGGATGTGGGAAACTTGTCAAAATACCAATCGCAAAAACATCACACGTTATATAAAACTCTGTAAAATTTGATGATAAATTAGATCAAATATAACGGATTATTTTTACGATGCTTACATATCAACCGATCGATCGGAGTATTAAAAGTTACGAAACTCGCTTGTCGCGCGCACGCGCGCAGAAGTCACATATGCGTTTCTCGGAAAAGTCGCTAGTTATGCAACTTGTTGCGAGAGATAGAATCCTCGCGTGGTGTATAAGCTGGACTTTGCTACATTCCTCGTTACGCTACGATGACTCCCGGGATTCGAGGTAACGTCACTTCGCGAATCCCTATCCGGAAACTTCCAATCGATATATCGAACGCAACGAACCGATCGAACGTCAGAAGTCGATTGTATAGTTATTCAGAAGTGCGAAAGGGGTGGAACTTCAATTAACAGACATACCGCGTACGTAGGAACGTCCTCACGTACCCTCTTGACTTTTTACGACTTCGTAACTGGGCACATAAGCGCCGCCGTAATTGCCTATTACTATAATTGACTGCCTGTCGGTCGTTCTATCTTGCGATAATGGGAATCGATTAACGCGCTTCGCGCTTCATACCTATTTGAGACGACGGCACACGTGCGAGGAGCGTGTAAGAACGTGATAAATTTCATTAATACATTGCTAAACATTGTATGCGTATGTTCATTCGATTATGATGAAGGCGACGCCGAAGGGAGGACAATTTTGTCAGAGTGATCGCGAATTTTATTGGTCTGCGTTTAAGGAAGGTTTGGAATTTTAACATTTCACATGTGAATTTTAATACGTATATTAATTTTCAATTTTTTTGTTATTAATTATTATATACCGGAAAATTTCAGCAATCTTTCAAAATGTGAGTAAAATTAATAAAATTTTCATCATTAAAATTATCAAAAAGACATATATGATAATTAATTCAAATTAATATATAATTTAAACAATTTGCATATTTATAATATCAAAGTATGGTAAAAGTGATCAATCAAAAATGGCTTAACTGGTACTTCGGTAAATCATATCGAGCAGTGATGCGTAACACACGAAAATTTCGCAGGAATTTAATTTTAATGAGAATATTTTGCAGATATTTATATATGATGTTCAATCGATTGGACAAAAACGCTCAAACATCAGGTCGGACACCATTACAATTTTGAATTATAATTTTATATCCTTTGAATTACGTATTTTTCTCTCATTTTCATTAGTTAATATGTAATTGTTTTATTCTTTTTCATTTGTACTGCACACTTTATTGTCCAATATATAAATTATTTCATTGCGTTATCCGTAGAAAATTGCAATATAAATACAATATAGAATAAATATGACTTTGAAAATGAATTTTTAAAGGAAACGGCGGTAGGCTGAGAAATACGGCTGAGAATTTGCGGAATATTCGCAGGATAAGTTGCTGCCTCCCTGACTAATCGTCCTAACTAAGTAACATAATTTGCACACTATCGCATGCTCTTATTCCCGTTGGGAAAAGCGCGGCCGGCGCACACACGTGGGAGTGTGCGCTCGCGCTTCGCGTGCGCCCGCTGCTGCGTTTCACGTGGGGTAAATTTTACGGCGGATCCTGCGGAACAGGTTGTTCCGGCGAGCGCGGTAAAGAAGACAGGAGGAAAGGATGGCGAGCACCTCGTAGGTAGGGTAGGTGGGCAAGTGTGCTGTGTGTGCGCCTTTTTATTCCGCGCACCCGGCTCGAGAGTGGTTCATCGTACTTGGCGAACTTGTTCTCTCTTCTTTCCCTCTCTCACGCCCCCTCTCTCTCTTTCTCTCACTCTCCAGGAGCCGCACACGCGGCCGCTATCGCGCAGCGCCCGTGTTAGATTCCCGCCCGCGCGCGCGATCGACGATCGAGTAAACCACACAAATCGTGGGAAATCGGATTTTTCCGCAACCACGTCGAGTGGTGGCTGTGTTATCGCTAAATTTGGTTACACGCGCTATCGAGTTATCCGGTCATTTTCCGAAGCGAACGTTTTATGAGATGTCCAGAAGTGTGATAACTAATAAGCAGATACAATCGATATGTTAAAACCGCCTATAACTGACGATATCGTGTGGTCTGCGTGTGGTTCAAAAAAAAGAAGACAGTGTAAATTAAATAAAGAGTTGCACATACTTTCTATAATAACATTAATATTCACTACTTACAAGTGCTGTTAGTTTTTGCTCGTAGAAAAAACTTGCAAGCATCTTAAAGAATTAAGAACGCGACCATACTTAGCAAAGATTATAAAATATTTCCTATAGTATTTACGAAAGACTTTAAAAGACTTTTAAGTGTTCCGCAAACTTGAAGAAGATTTTCTTATGGTATTTTTTCTCCCTTATCGTACAAGAAAGAAGAACATTTTCTCTTACTTATATGCGTAAATCGACGGACATTTATTACGTATTATCAATACGGTATTATTAAAATAGGAGTGAATTAAATTTTGAAATCCTGAAAGTGCATTCGTCCTAAATCACGCGCTTCAACCGACAAATATGCACGACAAATATTAATGTGTAATATATTTTTTTAATAATTGCGATCTCACATTCGACATACATTATATTGAAATTATGCATTTGCTTTCTCTTGGCGCGCACCGAAATGAGAGTTGGCCAACAGTTCGGACGGACCTTGCGGTGTGTGTGCGGCTTAATATAGCCGCGGGATAATCCGCAAATCCCCGACAACGCCATTTTCGCCATTTGTTGCTGTTGTGAATATTATGGTAATCGGGATTCGAAGCTCCAATAACGTTGTTGGGTAGCGTGCACGGGCGAAAATATCAATTTCAACCGGTATTATCAAGCTCTCTCTCCGATATTCTGTAAGCTCACGCAGCACCGATTATCCGACGCGATCGATCGAGTACGAGTTTCTCTCTCTCTCTCTCCCCCCCCCCTCTCTCTCTTTCTCGCCCCTCTCTCTATCATCATTTCTCTCATTCTCTGTGTTCTGCTTTAGTAACAGCGAGAAAGGATCTTATTATAGTAGCTATAATGGAAGTTCCACCATTATTAGACGCATAATCCGCGACATTGTTTTGCCAACAATATAGTCGATTTGTTAACTCGCATGCATGCACAAGTCACTGGCTCTGCATAAATCAGAAACGTTTGCCATCAATTCGGTGAGCAGTATTTATTAATCGATGATCAGATGATTGATGTCAAAGACGACGCTTTGTGCGCCGGCGAGATTATTAACCAGATCATTTGTGCTACAAACTGACGCTTCGTTAAGCTATATTGAATAAATGCCAATCGAATAGAAGCAAATACGTTCAAACCGTTGTATTGTTATAAATTTTTGGTTTTCAATTTTATGTTTTTTTTTTCGTCGGTGATATGAAATAGTGGAGTGTCATATAAAACTGCCTTTTTTGCAAAATGCCCAAAGAATCGTATTTCTCTAATTAAACTAGCCATTCGTACACGCGTCAATTTCTGCTGACAATGAATTCTATTGACAACAAATATTTTATAAATATTCGTACAATTTTTCCGCAATATTTATTCCGATATTAGTAAAACTATTGTGATATTGATAGCATTGAAAAAGATTCATGAGAGCTAGAATTTTTTACAAACGTATATATTATATAATGTTCTATTAATTGTTAAAAATGAGAAACCTGAAAATAAAAATTAATTTTTGTGACAAATAATTTATTTTAAATCACAGATAATAATGTTTAGTTTTTGTTCTTCAGTAGCTTTAAAAAGAGATCCAGAAAATAATTTTTCCTTAAAGAAATTGTTTCGTTTCCGAACAGTTTCTCTGAAATCGTTATTTCTTTTATCGACGGAAAAAATTTATGCATTTAAACTACTCGAGTCTCTATACGTTTGTACAAACTTTTAAATTGTATTGAATTTATGAGATTGGCGAGCTTCTCCGCGCGCAGGAGTTTTGATTCACGTCGTTCCGGATCCCATCGATACATTTACCGTCGCGAATTAGAGTCGACGTCCCAGAGAAATATGGTCTGTATTATATCGGCCCCCGGAGATAGCGCGCGACTGTGACTCGACAATTTTCGATTTGTCGATCTCTGTCGATCGGAAGAGCGCGGTTATCGGTGGCGTACAGCGCGCACAGACGACCAAATACCTATAACACAGACTCGTGTAACCACGTTACGCAGCGAATTCCCGCGGCGAAAGATTGGCAGCGACCGCAAGGTTTGCCATCGACGATAATACGATATGAAACATCGGTGAGTTAACGCCATTGTAGCGGCTTCCTGTTCGGAGAAAAAGTTCAAAAAGAAACTCGGTAATATCGCACTGCGAATGAGGATCTGTGTACGGTCGTCTATCGCGTAGCAAGCGCGATATTGCTGGCGCGAGCTAAGCGACGCGAAAGGGGCGTAGCGCGCGAGAGAGGCGGTTTCTCTGATATCAGGATATCCGAGAGAGCGGCCAGACATCGAGCTCTAAAATTACTCAACTCGCTGTTTAATCTAGCGCGAGCATTAAAGCCGGTACTAGCCGCTATAAATTTCGGTAGTTCTATCTTCGATGTCACAGATGCGAGCGCTTTATATTAAATTTCAGCGAAAAAATATGATAAATGTAGAGTCTGATCTCAAATTTTGACCTCCCGGCTTTCAGTTAGTCGAGAAATCTGTCATTAAGATTAATTTCTTGACTTCTCGAACGTTCTATACACGAAGGGAGTTTCATCTTGTAACAAATGAGCCTTCCTTCACGACCGATTCTCTCTAAATGCTTGACACACGCAACGTTCGAATTTATCGCGCCGGCACCGAGACGTATTTTATTCGACTCGTCATTCTATCTTTCTCTCGCCGTGCAATTTTCGGGTTTCGGCGCTACCAATTAATCTTCCTATCTGAAATGCAATTAACACGCGCGATGCAAACAAAAGTAGATTGATCGGGAGCAGACGTTTCAGCAAACACTTTTTTCGATCCTGCTAATTTCCTGATTGAAGTAATAAGTTCAAACGCTCGTAAAGTTATAATTACGATTTATATAGGAAAAAAGGGTGAACATTTCCGAGCAAAATTAAATAAACAATATTCTCTCCTATTAATTATTACTATTCGACGCCATTCCTATCGAGCTAAAATAATTCAACAAACACGTCACAACTTTATAAAAGTTCCAGATTCGACCTATATTCATACAATTCTCAGTTTGGAATCACTTGAATAATATATCTTCAAAGTCTGGCAGATTTCTCTCGGGACTCACCGTACGGCGCGGTTATTCCTTTTGGGAAATGATGGACTGGTGGATAACTGCGCGCGAATACCGATCTCATATCCCATTGCCGATAATCGTATCATGTTATATTCCAGTCACGCGTTACGTAAAACACACAGCGCGATGACACACATTTAGGAATGGTGGTGTAAAAACCAAGTATCCAATCGTTATTCTGATATTTTATTTCAATACCGATATACTCTTTTACACGATATGCGCTCGTCCGAGCGCAGTTTCTTTCCACCAGCATCGCTCTTGCGAAGTTTGGACTGCGATTGAAAGCGTTGCATATTGCTTAAGTTTCGCTACATTATTTTATGCACTATGGCCTTTACCTACAGTCTTGCTGCACCATTTCTCGCGAAGCCGATAACGGCACGATATGCGGCGTGCCACGCGGTAACGCAACAGAGGATACGCGCTCAGGGATGAACTTTTTCAATTTTATAGCGCCCCCCCCCCCCTTCTGCAGTCGTGCCCCGCAGGAAGAGTCACGGGGCTTCCTCGTCCCGTGATATAGCTGAAACGCGGCCGCTATCACGCGGTCGCCGCGAGTTCGTAAAACGAGAGAAAGAGAGAACTTGCATCCATTGGCCGCGAAACTTTAGCGATTCGAGATGCAAGTTCGTGCCGCGAGCACAGCGCGAAGTTAAAGGGATCGGGAAGAGGAGAGGAACGACGCGGGAAAGACACAGAAATTTGATTTCAACTCGAAAATGCCGCGAACCTTCCACCACGATTCCGCTTCCTATCGCCGTGCGACCGCGGCGAATATTTCAATACGCCGGATTCCCAGGCAGACACGGGTGAAGGAAGGAAGCGAGGGGGAGGAACCGCCGATATTCGGTGGTGACCCAAATCTGCCGTGTGCGCGTCACACGGAATCTTTTATCGGTGAAATTTTATTCTTGAGCAAACGCGAAAAGTGCAAAGGGTTAGGGCTGAAGATTTTCGGGAATGCTCGCATCTCCGAGTTCATGGAAGTGCAACAAAATCGCGAGCTTACAATGAGATTCTTATTTATCTTATTTGTCTGGTATTTATTGTATTTGAAAAAAAGTATTATTTGTTGAAGAATGATTTATATTGAAATGTTTTTGGAAAAATTGGAAAAAATGTATTACGTTTTGTTTAATTAGAAAAAAGCGACTACTAGAAAGACTTAAATGTACATTTAATTTTAATTGTCTCACTTACAAGTGAAGTGGCCTTCTATATTAAAAATTTGATCTATAGTGAGAAAGATTTCTGAATATCATGCGATCACGAGTGTAACTTCAGGAGTGTTGCAACACGCGCAGAGGCGCCGACCAAGATCGATCGCCAATCGCCAGGAGGATCCTTTGATCCTCCATCTATATCTAAGGTCACGACGACCCTATCAGCACCGATTCGCCGAATATCGATCTATCGGCACTGATCACACGAGGAGCGGAACGTGGAATGCGCAACATCGGCCGGTCGTCGGCGACCGGCTCGTTAATTGATTTCGTACTAATTGCTACATTCGGCCCGCCTTTAATTAGACTCAATTAATCTCAACGGTATATCCTTGACTAACGATCAATATCAAGCGTCTAACGTGGGAGCATCGCATCGTCGAGCGCCCCGCGCCTCTCATTAAGCGTTCCGATGTACCGGCGTCGATTAAAGGCAGGATTCGCGCAAAGATGACGCGTTTCCCGTTGACTGTTTACACGCCCCCTCGATATTGTCACCCTCTCGTCTCAGCACGACAACACAAAACACATCTTGACCATAAATTATACAATTTATCGAGAGAGTTAGTTACACAAAGCTTTTACGGTAAAGTATAATAATTAAGAAAACAAAATTTTCGTTAAAATAATTATAACGATAATATTTTCATCGTTAATCTAACCTTTTTGTAGAAGCAATATATTTTTCTGCATATCTAGAAAAATATTTATAACTTTACAAAATGTTTCTTTTTTTTCTGAATAAAAACCGCGAATGTGAATAATTTAAAATAATCGAATTATAAATTATATGTATATAGTATTGTTCGAAATTATAAATAGATTTACTGTGAAACTTGCTAATCACCGATATAACTATGATAAGTGCATTACAAAGTCATATTAATGCCGACGAAAAATTCTGAAAAAAAAAATATTACTCGCGATTGCAATTGTGATGGTGCACTGTGAAATGAAAGAAATAGCCTATCTTGTTTACATGGCCGGAAAAACCAGTTATGACCGGCTGTGCTTATAACAAAAGCTTCCGCACGGACAATGGTAATTACAAGCGAAAAGTGAGCTATTTGTGAGTAAAGTTGTCACACTTACGCGAGACGCACATTTATGCACGCCTCTCTTTCTCTCCCTCTTTCTCTCTCTCGCTTCTTCCTGTCGTCGCCCGCTCGGCTTCTCTCTACGCCATTTGCGACACGCGTAACCATAGGCTCGCGAAAATTAGACGACCAGCCGTCGTCCTCCGACTTTGCACTCACCTGCAAAACAAGAACACACATAGCGAGTTAATTACATTTTGCCCACGGATCCTTGCACGGATAACAAGCCCTCGCGTGCTTTTGTAGCCGCTCGGCGTGCTTTTTAGCGTCACCGCGGATTCCGCAGCTTTAATGAAGAGACGAAGCTCTTTGATATCAAATCGCAAGGGTAAGAAAAGAGCTCGTGGGAGCCTAAGTGCAGTTGCATAATTAATTATAATAATTGAAAGGATCGCTAAAAGTGCAAAAAATATTAAAGGAAATATAAACATTTCCGCTTCAAATTCTCTTCAGTGATTCGTGAAAATTGAATCGCCTTCGTCGAAATAACAAATATATTATTATTTTTAATAAATAAATTATTATTGTGTATTCCGCATCCCACAATTTCCGTGCAACGTTGATATTAATATAAATGTCAAGTACCTATTATCGATATAGAAGACCCGGAAGAATTGGCCGTTTCGAGAATACTCATCAGCAGAAATAAACGAAATCGAAGGACACGAATATATTTGTGCACAGCAGGGCAGTGCTCAAGCTTGTACGTGGTTCAAATTTCCAAAACAGAGAGAGAGAGAGCGAGACAGAATACGTGTGTTTGTGTGCTTGTACATTGAAGTCTAAAAACTGGCAAATGTATGGATAGCACTCGAAATCACTGAGAAACGCTGAATGCCTGAGAAGCCGTAATATCCGGAACATTACCCGGCTAAATTAAACTCAGCTAGCTGGCTAATATTCATGCAATTACTCGGATGGATTAGATTGCGCGGGCGGAGATAAAATGCAGACAAAATAATTGGAAATTTTTCTCAATGCTATTTCTGGCCGGCGAGATATGGCCTATTTATATTCGCCGCTCTTTTCCAACTAACACTGAGAACGTACACGAAACTTTTCCCCGAACTGTCTTTTTATTGTTTACAACTTGAAAACTATCGACGCTCCGACATTATTCACCAGAAAATCAATAGCGATGTTTCACAATTCAGCGGAGTAATTTCTTGCGTGGAGAAAATTCTAATGATATCTCGCGTACATGTGTACATTTTTATTTTCAACTTTAACGGCAATTTACTATTAGTATTGTATTGCTGATGATACTTAAAAATGACATGATTATCATTTCTCAACAAATTCGGCAGTTTTTAGAAGTTCGAAAAATACATTGTTGACTACAAAATTTAAAATCCATCTTTCCAAACAAATTTGTTATTTAAAACTTGCAATTTTTAGCAACAAAAAAAATGAAAAAATCAAGTTTACGTAAATTATGTTATTGTAAACATGTTTATCGTGTAAGATTTTTTTATTTCTCCCAAACAGTTTATCCAAAAATATTTAATAAAAAAAACTGTTACATCTGCATCACTGAAGCGCATTATCTCAATTAGGGACAAAGAACTCGTCTTAGTCATCAAATGTGGTCCTGCAGCGGGACAGTCCGTGTGTTGCAAACGATAATCCAGTCTCCAAGGTTACAGTCTCTCGCACGTGCCAGCGAGTGATCCTTAAGGGACTCTCGGAAGAGATACGCGCGGCGCCAGGTGCTTGCCAGGTGGAAGATCCACCTGCCTACAAGCTGCTGTGTGCTAAGAGATTTCCCCCTTCATTTGGCGCGTGCGCGAGCCTACACTCGTAAGAGAATCGACGGAGCGTCGACCAAGCCGTCGTTATTTCTTTGTTATTTTTGTTATGCAATTAAATCAAAAGCATCAGGTGCGAGCGACTATGAAAAAAAAATTTTTTTTAAATAACCGCCGGCTAGTGTCGAGAGTAATATCAAAATCGATATCGAAGGCTTGTTCTTTTGTGTGACGAAAGTACCACGATTCTTTCAATCTTTGCAGATGTCTCTTGAAAAAAGAAAATTTTCTTCTCCGAACTTACGATTCTATAATCTTGAATCTATCATCGAATCACCCATTGTTCCCGCGCGAGTCTAGGACAATCGCAAAGCCGTAAACGCGCGGTTAGGTCGCCTAATGAATCCATCGGACACGATAAATTATTATCGCGGCCGCACGCAATCGATAAGAACTCGGTGCTCGAAGGGTTAACGAGCGTCCGATGACCTCCCACTCCGCTGGCGCGGAGAGTCCATAGGGTGTACGGTTCATGAACAACGTAATACGCGCGACGACTGCCATTATGGGTATTATGCGTTATCCCGGTTTACACGTGCGACAGCAAACAGCGCGATTCGCGCGTATGTGTGCGTATCTCCCGATGTGTGATTGTGCACTCTTCTTGCTTCAACGCGTAAGCTCGTCTTGTCGACCTACGAGAGTGCATTATGTACAATTCGATGCATCGACGATTGGCGTGGAAAGCACACGGACGTAATAGGGAGATTAAAGCGTGTTCACATGTCCACATTTCACACTCGAAACAAAACTGACAATAAAATATCTCTAAAAATAGAACTAGAACTATGGAAGCACAAAATGTTTGCATTTTAGAAACATTATATGCATTATATCAATAAAAATATATATTTTTATCAACGTCGCCGAGCCTTTAAGCGTCGCTTGAACACGCTTAAAATAACAGTTACGTTAGCCGCGCGACGCGCTCAAATTGCACGTATAGTGAAACGCTCATAATAAAACGCGACGCGATAAAACTTTTCCAGTAGCGCGAACAGACGTTTAGGGCAGACGCCGGGATGCGCGTCGTGGCGCGTTCCAGCGAAACGAAATGGAACGGAAATGGGTGTAGCAGGTGCTGCCGTTGCAGGTGTAACGCCATCGTATCAGCGGCACTCTCTTCTCCCTCCTCCCTCTCTCTCTCTCCCTCTCTCTCTCTCTTTCTCTCTCACTCTCTTTCCCCTCGGCTCGGAATTACCGAAAGTAAACTTTCCGCGTGTAATGCGGTTAAGCCATAATCGGATCTTCTTCCCTCGATACGCAGAGCCCATTGCCTACCGCACCGGGCTCTTTGGAGGCCGCGTACTACAACGTAGTTATTCCACTTCCGACACGGGCTTGCGGTATTAGTAGTAGTAAAACATGGCGTCTCGGACTATTAAGGATACAGAAGTCACAAGTCGATAGTCGCGGCTCCAGATGCGGCGCGCGCTTCTTACATCAGTTTCGATATCAAAGCGATAGCCTCTTAAATATTAAGTTGCGGCTGCGTGTGCGCCTAACTTATTCAGCGTTCCATCGACCACTCGCAGACTTTCTGCTGCAGATGAATAATAAAAATCTTTTTATGAGAATATTAGATGGCGCGTAATCTTGGCGAACTTACTGCACACTCTATATTGTACAATGTTTTTCAGATATATAGGATAATATATTTTATTAAGGAAGAAAAGTGGCGTAGAAAAGGATAAAGCAGGACGTAAAAGGAAAGAAAAATAATAATTAATATTTTATATGAGAATGTTAAAATTGTGTCGGTGACTATAAAAATAGACCAAGTAAAAAATTTTTTTTAATTGATTTTATTTTGTGTATTGACCTATAAAGTCGAAATACCTTAAAATAAAAAATCAACAAAATTGTTGACTTAATCCACTTAGATAAAAATGCTGGAGTAATAATTAACAACCACTCTTTGTTTAATTTTAACAAGGTATCGTAACTTTTACGGAAAAAAATAAATCTCGAATGTATTTTTTTCTATGGCACAAAAATCTAGGTAACTTTCAATAAAGGTTCAAAAGACTGAAATTCAATGCCGCTTAAAAAAATAAAAGGTGTACATCGCGAGCGCGCAATTCACGCGGATTCACGGCAGGTGCAAATCAAACGTTTTTTAGATCCACGGAAGATAACGATAGATGGAGGTGTCATTGATTACGAGAGGCGTTGTCCGAGCTAGATTAATACCCACGCGGTGCAACGATAGACGAAAAAGAGCGGTGAGTTCGTGTCTTGTGATTAGTGCACCGGAACTGACTGGATGAGATTGCAACGCGTGATAGTGAAAATTTTTATTGAAAGATAGATTAATATCGAAAAAGCTCTCTATATTTTATTCCTCGCTATCGATCATTTTTTATTGATTCTAATTTATTATTATTTAAAAAACGTATTGTTCAAAAGATCGATTCAAAGTCTCTGTCCTTTTTAAGTTGCCAAAGTATGAGTGATTATTGGCCGTCCAATTTTTTCATAGCAAAAAAAATGTATAAAAAAATTAATAAATTTAAATTCTTAAATTTTTTAGATATAATATAAAAAAACTGGTTTGTATATTTATCCTTTCCAACCAAGTGACATCATGATCGCGCATAACGGCAAACAAGTATACCTACTCAACGGGAAAGTAGTATGGCGTAAGCGAGAACGTGTGTGGGGCACAAGCGGAAAATGATGAAAAACCGTGTCACACGTGGCATGGAACTGTGTTTGTGTAACAGTTTAACGATCGCGCAGGAAGCACGAAACAAGCCGATGATGGCAAGTGAGATTCTCAAGCGGCGTACAAATTACTCCGGCAGCCTGTCTTCCTGGATTAGCCGGCTCATCCAGTCGAAGAGAACGAGTTTCATCGGATCAACGGTCTTTTAAGACAGAGTCGGTCGCTCGCCGGGAGTAAAAGGCCAATAAGTACCTGACCATTAACGATACACGATTATAACGGGCGTGCGCGCGCGCGATGTTGTAACCGCCTCTTCATTGCGGTTCAGCGAGTTCGCGAGTTCACGTAGCGACGTTATGCTGTTTTCGCGTAATGTTGCGTCATAACGACGCCCGCTGTCAGAAAAGCGATCGCATTTGAGAAATTGCTGGCGGTAGCGTGTTTGAACAGAGCATAATACGAACCAGCACGGGGACGATTAAATCCAGTTAAATTCACATTTCACAAACTTCCACTTAATTGGAAGTGTGTTTAATGTATACATAATGGAAAATTGCTGCTAATTATGCTCGATCAATGATTTCGCAATTAATTTTAGATAAGTAGTATTAATTTTAATCTGTTATCAATACAATTGTACATGATCGCGTTGTTAAACATTATTAATATAATTGTTTAAGAAAATCCGCGTAATTGTCATCTCTATAATGCAAATTTCGATCTAACAATCCGCCGTGGAGTATCGTCGTGACGTATCGACGCGATGCGAGTAATGCATCGCGAGCTGACACAGATCTGGGCTTATCGGTCGAATCGATGCAACGGGGCGCCTCTTGTAAATCGACGGGATTCGCTGCCGCGATAATGCGCGGTTTCCCGCGGGGAGTTCGTGCTCGCGCACTGAGAGCGAGTCAACGGCGACGTCGACGTCGACGACGTGTCGATGAATGCAGATAACGCGTCTAAACGGTAGCTCGGTGGCGCATCGACAACAATGCACACAGGCTTGCGATATGCACCGCCTTAGGGACGGGGCGCGACGACGATGATGGGAGCAGCGACTTCGCTGTTACGACGCAGTTACGGCCGCTCTAATTATCGGGGAGACGCGCGCGTGCATAGAGTAGAAGCGCGAGGAAGTGCTTCTTTCTCACGCGCCGCACCGTGGGACGCGCACTTGATACGCGATCACCGCGCGCGAGTGTGTGCGTATAATCACGGTAATCGCAGCCGCGGAGAGCGCAACGACGCCGAAATTTCCATAACCGAACCCTAACGCGCTCGCGAATACTTTGCAACGGGAGAAGCACGTCGCGTGCTACGTGACGTCGAATCGTAAAGAGAAATCGATAGCCCGAGCTCGTAGAGAAGATTATACGTTCCTCCTTTTCGACACTTCCCTCCTTCAAAGGGGATAAGGCGGAGGAACGTGACGAAGGAGAGAGAAAACATTTGTTATATCAAATAAGCTCCAATAAAGTGGAGTTCGGAAGGCTCGGCGCAACAGCGGGCTTTGACCCACTTTTTTAACAAGTTGAGAAAATTATCTTCGTAAAGTTGAAGGAATTAGATTTAAATGAGTTTGCCCAAATTTTCAGAAGAATAAATTGGGTCACCATTAAATTCTTCAATTGCACAAACAGAGTAGCGCAAAAGGATCGAGAAGGAAAATACATCAAACGTGTAAAAATTAAATGATTACATGAATGAATAAATTAGTATTATTAAATTAATCAAATTAACGATGAAAAGGCAAATGTTGTTAAAATAATTAAACATAGAATAAGGACGGTGTAACACACAGCATCAGTATGTAAACCTATTCATTAAAATACAGCTAGAAAAGAGAAGAGACAAAGAGAAGGAAAGAAAATATATTCAATATCCCGTCTATAATAAATTCTTTTGTGCAATTAAATCAAAGAAAATATGCGCTGTGTTTAAAGTAACAGCAATATGACAAATAATAATTAAAAGATATATCATTGTTAAAAAGAAAATAATTTAGCGAAATAAGTTCTTCGAGATTCAAATAATAATATCGAAATAAAACAATTCGATAACAGCATTTTAAAAAATTATAAAAAATAATAAAAATTCAAGTTTTTATCTTATAAGAGTTATGAGAAATACGATGTAAAATACATGAAATTCAGAAACATGTTATTCAAATTCCGTGAAAAAAAAAAAGCGCGATACAGTCGAGAGTCGTGAACAAAAGGTGAAGGGCAGACAGGCGAAGTAAACAATAAAAACGAGAAGCTAATAGCAACTTGAGTGAAAGGAAAAGCCGAGTGACATGCAGTGCGCATGCGATGACCCCGAAAGAAAACGGGTAATGACACCTACTTGAGCACTTCATATTACGGCATCCGGTGCGCTCTTCGGAGCACGTTACGGAGACGCGGTCATTCTCACGCGGTGCAATTTCGCCGCCGACACAGAATCATCGTGGAAAACAACGCAAATCGCGGGATGACGCGCGCGAGTCGCACGGTTGCAGCTGCGAAGTACTTAATTAAGGCGGCAAGCCGCGCGAAAGTAGCGCACACCGTGTACATTTCGTTCGAGTTGCATGTGCGCGCGCGAGCGCAAAAAAAGGGAGAAAATAAGGGAGGGAAGAAACTGCGAGAGGTACGAGCGATTTCCGCTACCTGACGTATCCCGTAGCCCGCTACGGACGTCTAAATTGCACGTTATTAAATCGCCCGTCGGCGATTAAATTGTCAGCCAAAGTGCACGATCATGCCCGCTTCTTGCTCGCCCCTTAAAAATGTATTAATGCGTTCGCGGAAATAACCCGGCCATTCATGAACCGGCGCGCTATAATACCGGGTGCGCTGGAAATCGTGGGACGACCTGAATATTGAACGTTCGGCCGAAAAAAGACGCATGGGAAATGCGATATATATTGTCGACTTTAATGTATTCTTTCACTCTTTAACTTTTTATCTGTATTCCCGAAGGATCGCTTTCCCAAACTCCGCATAATCTTGTCGGGTCCCACCTCTCGATATGTGCCTTGTAACATTTTCTTTTGAGTGCAAAGTTCCGAGGACAAAAGTTTTTATTTCCTTAAATCTCATTGTATTAATTTTTTCCTTTATTAATTCTCGGCATGTAAATCTCAAAATGCCACTGCATTCATATTTAATTGTAAAAAAATATAAAAATTCATAAATTACGACTTTCAAAAAAATATAAAATGACCACTTTCTTATTTTATCGCGTTATTTATTAAAAATTGCTGTACGCTGTAAAAAAATGAGTGCAAAATCACAACTATTATAATGGATATAATTTTGAGACCAACTATTATAAATATAAATTTCCACGCGTATGTGAATTTACAACTTGCGGTTAAAACTAATTTCTAATTAATTAATATGCACCTTGCATCGATAGTCTGAGTTATTCGAAGAACAGTTCCTGATCTCGAATTCATAACACGCCGCAAGCAAGCCGAATGGATCACACATACAACTGTAAATTTACTTTTCTTATATAAAAGTGTAACTATAATTTGTGGAATATTACCGTTGCTGCGTAATATCGCAAAAATTTGCACATTTAAGATTTGTAAAATATTCCATTCCGTGTGCAATTCTTCATATAAAATAAATTACATTACAATTATGCATTTCCGTAATAAATCATGTTGTTAATTTTTATATGTATTATTTTTGTAAGCTTACTGAATTTTTTACAGTGTACATTGCTTACGTAAAAATTATTTTACGTATATAAAACTACATTTAAATCACACGTATAAAATTCCCACAAACGCATGTTACTCAAAACTGCCAAAAAAAAATGATGATCGATAAATTTAATCTCCGCTGGAAGTATAATGTACACAGTGTCGCACTGCGCAGTCAGAAATCGAGTAGAATATGAAAACGAGTATGCAAATGCGGAAGGTATGTTAATGTAAACGTTCGCCTCTATGAGGAATATACATGACAATACTTGTCGCGACTGCGAGAGTTTTACATTATTCCGCATTCCACTTTTAACGCGCTGAAGATCTTCTCCGGCTCATTCGATCCTGCAGCGAGCGCGGACGTGCGCGCGCGCGCGCTCTAGATTAAAAGACGAGAAATCAAAGAAGAATAGTTTATATCCTGCATTTTCACTTTTCGTGTCGCTTTATTAAACACGCTTGTGCTTCCTTACGAACGGCGTCGGATCTACATATTTAAGAGCCCAAACTGGAAAGCTTAAAACAGATTTTTCTCTCTTGGAAATTTCCTAATAAAAAAAGGTTACATTGTTCCAATCATTTTACTATTAATGGAAATTACGAGATTATCCCCGAGCAGCCCTTTCATCGTAAATTTCAAATAGAAACATTTTTTATCTTGCGACTTTCATAATCCCATTTATTACTCTCACGTGTACCTTTTGCAATTAATATTGCACGTAAAAAACGGCAATAAAAGTGTTTTTCCTCAAGATTAAAGTGAAAAAACTGCTATTTTTACAATTCTCTTTTTGCTATCTTTACGATTTCTTCTTATTTTTTTTTTATCAATGATTTAACAGCTTCGAAAAGTTGGCAAAGAATGTACAGAGCGCTGAAATATTCTTAAAGGCGAAGCCCGAAGTGGCTCGTTGCAGAGAGACGACCCTGCGGTAATCGCGCGAGATATTCATCACTATGACGGCGCACAATAGATAAAATTTGCGCAGCCGGAAGAGATGTACAAGCGGGGGCGGCAGGAGGACATTGCGGCGGGCAAGTTTTGCCGGTTCTGCGCCAGTCTGAGAGAGAATGAGGTGGAGAGGAAATCCCTTGTTTAAACAAAGGCACTTTGTACGTCCGGGGGCTCGGGACGTACGTCGCTCCGTTTCCCGCGAACAAATGCGACTACTCTTTGGATACTTTAATCCGGGGATTGGCCGTAATTTATATCGTTCGTCCGACTATGCGCGCCCACCGCCCGCCCCGCTCCGAACTCTTTTCTCCTTTTAGATCCTGCCTCTAGTAGTCTATTTGTAAACCGGCGTTATCCTCGTAGTGAAGCTGAAACTTCCTCCTCGCGTTCGCGTGCGAGCGCGCGCACTTTAGCATCGCGAAAATGCACGGCGACGATCGTAAAACAATCGAGTCGCTTATTGAACACGAAGAGTGCAAGTTACGGCTGCAAGTTACGCCACTGCGGCCGCTAGCCATTATTCAACGTCGCTTTTAATTGCGACGTCGCGGTTCACCAATAAGAAGCTACCCCGTTAAAAGGACGTTTTGCCATCAAGGACTGGAGCGTTCACGCGCCCGCCGGCGCTGCCATGATTTATTCGAGCTCTCTATGACACGTCGATACGAAAAAGTGTTTAACATCCTCCTCTCTAATTTGATTTATCGTCTAGTTTAAATCGACAGCGCGAGGGTAAACTTTGTAAAAAGTAGTTCGCAACATTTATTCCCGAGAACAGATTTTTTAGATAAAAGTTTTTTTCTTGTTGCAGTTCACCGAAACTCTTTTATTTGCGATCAATTACTTCTAGAAGATTTCCCTCGCTTTGATTAGCGAGGGATGATCTCGTCACATCCCGAATGGTCGATAGCGCACCACCGAACGTGGTTAGCATCTTGGCGAAGGATAACGTGTCACGTTGCCTTGCCACCGTTTCAAACGTGTACGGCACGTTATCATCCGAGCCACCTCAAATTCTACACGTGCGCGAGGCGACGTGAATGCCTTAATTAGGGATTCCTTAACCAACGTATCGCTTCGTGCAAGCTTAACGAACAAAATTAAGGCGAAAAGTCTCGTACACACAATCAAACTTCTTTGAAAATATCGCCAAGCCGACAACCGAATAAATAACAAACGCAGTATTAGCGTCCACGTGAAACTTTTTCAATAATAATAAAATAATATGCGACTATTGGAAAATATTAATCAACACCGTCAATTAATTGAACTCGATACTTACAACTAAAATCAATTTCAAACTAACATGTTATCCGATTCGAAATGTTCACTCTCAAACAAATTCACGTTAATCGATCGCAAATGCGCCGAGTTTCGAGTGCCACGTCGAATATCTCGACAAGCGAGATAACTGCTTGCCATAGTTTCTTCTTGGGAGGATAGTTAAGCACGATACCGGCGTCATAGCGCGCACTCGCGCTCTCGGAATTCAATACCTGCCAAAGAGATGCCGACGGTCCTAATTCAAAACCGCCTTAACCGCCGCGTAACCCTTCGCGGATTTACCGCACGACTCGACGAAGCGAAATAGTTGTGCGTGTGTATGCGCAAGGACGAGCGGACGGCGGAGCGAGAGCTCCACGTTGCCCGGACGAGCGTGAAATTGTGAGAATGTAGTGCGCGAATAGCGACATTCGAGCCCTCGACCCGTGGGTCGGAGTGACGGTGGTCGTTGGTCGCTTGTTTGTCTGAAAGGGGAGAGGAGTACAGAAACTTGGCCCCGGTTGTGCGGTCAGAAGCCGGGCCTTTAGCCCAAGTATTAACGTACTAACCGGGTAATGAACTTAGCTCGATGCCGCGCCCCGTCAACTTACGTACCGTAAGTCCGAACTGCGTACCTGGGGAAGAAGGGAATACGGTTAACTCGGAATGACCAGCCAGCTTGGCGGAATCACCGAGGCCTCGTCTCCGTCCGCCGACGTCGGATTGCGTTACCGGACCTGACATAATCGTCCTCGTTAACCCCCGGTGTACGGACGAAGCTATATAACGCCGCTTTCCAAGCGCAGTTGAGTCGGGTGTATATTTCGTGAATTAGGAAAAATCGATGGAAGCTCATTTCGCAACATGATAAATTGTTGATGCCTCGACGAAGGTGTTTTACTACATTTTTTCGTACGACGAAAATTGTGATCTAAATCATCCTCTAAAATCATATAAATCAAGAACTTATCGCGCACGGTTCGACTATAAACTGTAGTTTGGCAGATGTTGAACGAATAAAAATGAAAATTTCGTTCTCCACGTCGAAAGAGAAGTTCATTGAGAACTGTAGTCTATATTTTTTCAATTATGAAATGAATAATTATTTCAATCATTCACAATATAAATTATGAAATTAATGATGACAACTAAACGCGTGTAAAAAATGTTAAATAATCAAGTCGGATATTTGCAAAACGTATCCATTTTCGTAAAAAAACGTACTGTTGTTAAAGTATCTCTTGGAGAAAATCAGAATTTATGTATTTAATATTTTTTGGACGCGACACTACCATCGATCTCACTCTGTCGAGATAACCGTAAATCGGGACGCCTCAAAGCGTCTAATTAGCAATAGAGGCAATTGAGCCAAGGGTCGGTCGTTTGTTATATGTACACCCGACGAATGTATCCTACCAATTTTGCGTGTGTGGATATGTGTGTGTGAACGTTTATGTGAAAATCCACACGCGTTTCTGTTTTTCATTTTGGTTGAACGGAAATATCACGCGCCGAGAACTCGCGAGTCTCTGCCTAGCAAAATCCAATTGATTGTAAGCTTGTATATGTCGTAAAAAAAAACTTCTTCGTCGAAATTACTTTCTAGATTGAAATTCGGGTTTGTTCGAGAGCGAACACGAAACTTTAACATACGATGGCAAATATCTGGCTACAGGGAGCAAATATAAATATAATATAGCGCGACCAGTCATATCCCGATTTACTTACGCTTTTCTGACCTCTTTCGAATAACGCTGCGCTCCCGAACGGTGGAAAAAAATATTTCTATTAATATTTAAAGTTCGTTCTATCTGTTTATTTGAAAGAAAAATTGCGATTTTTTCAAATTAAATGTAAATTTACGTGAACGCGGAAAATGGAAAAATTCGTGAAACATTACTCCGCGATTTTAAAATCCAATATAACGTTATAAAAACGGCTCGGAGCACAAATTCCATACTTAGAAAGAATTGTCATGAGGGAAATGGATATTAATTTATATGAAATTTAATATCTTGAATACGGCGCTGAAAGCACGCCGTTGATTTTCGGAGAAAAACTGTCCTCGTCGTCGGACCTGCTACTCCCAGCGAGAAATCATTAATGTCCGCCGAATCACGCCATCGATTATCGGACACTTTAAACATAGTTTAGCGTTGTTCGACGTTTCTCAGGGAGACTTTAGGCGCATGATGGCGACTAGGCGGTTCACTTCTATCGATAATATGACGAGGCAGACGTGTCTTTCGATCTCTCCGCGGCCTGCAAGACACCCGGCCTCGTTAGTAAACAGAGACGAAGTTTGCTGGCCGTGGTTCGTGACGCTATTAGGGGATTCGTCGTCGTCTGTCGAGCGCGCGTCTGCTCGCATAACCCTTCCGGCAACCCGATAACTACTCTTGCTTTCACCCCTAACCGACGCTATAGCCGCCGCCATCGGCGGCGGTGGCACGGGAAAGTTATCGGTTAATGGTTGTCGTGCGGTATTATTCTGTCACGAATAAACCCGCGCCATGCTAGCTGGACTCGCGGCGCACTAAAGCCGGCAGTGAATTCCGCGCGATTCGTCCGTCTATCGCTGGACAAACGGTGATCGAAAGTTATAGAGATTCGTTATACGCGCAGGATATTTGGCAAACGGTCCCTAAATTTTTTATCATCTGCTCTCCCGTCGTCAAAACAGCGCAAGAGCGCACGTATAAATGAGCATCCGGAAACGAAACTGACTGGTTTATAAAGCCTATTTTCACTGACGAATATTTCAGTGGAAAAAGTCAATATATAGGGAAACATTGTAATAGGTTAAAATTAGTGCAGTTATCGCAAAATATTGATTGTTGTATCGATTTAAATGTTTAAAAAATTTGTCTACTGTAAGATAATTATATATTACAATAATGATAATAATGTAATTATGTAAATATCAAGATACCAGAAAAAGTAAAAAAATAAAATGACTTTTAAGGAATCAAATCCTGTAAAAAGTTTATTTATTTCTTAACTTTTTTTCTTATAATAATAATGCAAAATGCAATATAATAATAAATATTAAATAAATAATTACCATCGTTTTTTTACAGTAATTATTTATACCAATTTTTCATTACTAAATGTATGTAACAAAATATAAAAATACATTACGTTTTTATATTTATAAAAATATAAAAATAAGGGAAAAGCAGATACGTAATTGTGTACAGTAAAATCGATAAGAAGGTAAAAAAGTTGGCAATGCAGAAACAAAACTCACAGACGCAGACGCAAAAATCACAGCGAATGATAAACGAAGTTACTTTAGATAGAATCGTATAAAGAATATACGAGGCAAAGAAACAATACTCGTGCCACCTTTACGAAAATATTTTCACACCTGAATAAAATGTGTTTTTAATCCTCATGTATGAAAAGCTGTTCTCAGAGATTAATGCTGCATTAATTTCAGCACTAATTTATACTAAAGTTTACTTTTGGCATTAATTTCTAAAAATCACTGTTTGAAAATATTTCAGAAAATTCGAAATATACGACGTTAACGAAGAAAAAATGTATCCAATAATATTGTATATATTAAGCGTAATATGGAGCAAAATGGCTGCAATAATATTCCAAAATACTTATTGATTTGTAAAAATATCACATTTAAATCAACACGAAGTAACACAGTACGTCTTCCTCTATGATTTCGCATACTACACTCGCGACATGAATTATCGCAAACGCATTAACGTAACATTTTGTCGCTTCTATTGCTGTTCTACCAAACTCCTCTAATCGTTACCGTTTAACGTGCAAATTGGCAAAAGCAGCTATACACATCGCTTGCACTTAAAGGGTTAAATCGACGCGTACTAAATATAGTCACAGCATACTAAATATAGTCATCCCGAAGGATGAAACTCGCCGCGCGATCGATGGAGCGCGTGTACGCCCCGATGCGTATACACGAAAAATATCCATACAACGTAAACGTTGACGAACGACGTAACGGCTTGTTACGCACTGCTGCATGCACTAGAGATGAAATCACGAATATGACCAGTGCTATCGCAAGCCAGTCGAATACGTTTGAATTCTTTATACAAATAATTCGAAAAAATAATATCAGCGCTTAAATCATTTATTTCGAAAAGAAAGTTTCCTGAAACATATTTTTGATATATAAACAATACGCTATTGCATTAGTAATTAGTGGAAATAATAATAGAGTAGAAAACAGAATAATTTTAGAAACATTGTTCAGAATTTAATTTTAAATGTTTTTCTTTTATCTTGAAAAATTAAAAATAACAATTTCGCTTATAAACGGATTGGCTTGATAAAATATGAATTATTTTTAATTAAAAGTAAATAATTATTAACATTAAATAATTATTTTTAATTTGTTTTAAAAGTACACAATTTTTTAAGAGTACAAATATTAATTAGAGTTATATAAATTAAATATCCGATATATATAAAAAAGATGATTAAGAGAAAATAGTGCACTTCTTCAAAATTGCAGCAATTTATTGCAATATGGAGTTTTTAACGCGCTTGTTACAAAATTAATTCAAATCGACTTGATGGTGAACGTGTTAATTTTATCATCATAAAAATATTTTTTCTGTTCTATTTACTCCACTTTATTTGACCTCAATTACCTCTCTTTGTTTGCGCAGATGCGTCAAATAAAACAGCAATTTTCAAAGATATTCCGATGAAATGGCGCTTCGATATCGAATTGACTCGGATTCGTGAGTGCATATTGGGCTCGGTCCCATCTCTACACATGACACCTGGTCGAGCTCGCTTCGCGTAGCTCGCGGAAAAACTACGCGAGGCCGAGTGTAACGACTGATGCATATTTATTAGGTCCACCTGCTGCTAGCGTTACGGCGACCGCGTTTTAACCTTTGTAACCGCTTTTATTCTCCTGCAGAGAGCGAGAGGCGAGAGAAACAGAGAGAGAGAGAGAGAAAGTAGAAAAAAAAGGAAGGCAGAGAAATGCCATTTCATGCGTGGTTGTAGTCGCACATCGATCGACATCGCTAAATCCACGTACACGTCGATCGTGCGATACCGAATGGCGCAGATTCTTTCTCGTAAAATCGCGAGATAAACGTCCGCGTGGCAAGTTACGATCAGTCGTCGCAAAATCAGGACTTACTGACTGTAGGACTGTAAATATACACTGTTCACGACTCATAAATAACGCTTTATACATCGAACATGAAGTAGCAGCAGCATCGCCGTAAAGTCCCGCGTTTTTCCAAGGAGATTAACGTATTAATGCAAGACTGGATATCTCTATAATTTTTTTAACATTAGCTTCTTTCGATTGTCTTGCTAGCTATTGCGAACAATAAAAACCAGAAAAATACAAAAAAAAAATATCTCCATATAAGATGTAGACTTTTCGCGAAATAACTAGATCACGAGAGATAATTCATTTATGAATAATATTATTTAACAGATCATTAATAGTTAATATCATTTTATTGGATGCACTGATGTGAATAATTAAAGATTAACAATACAAATATATAATTAACATTCATAACATTTAACAAACAATAAAGATTAAAAAATCGAACAATTATTATCACATCGTGTTTCACGAGCAACTTGCAACGGAAATGATTTTGTTCAAATTCTCAAAAAAGAACTTGATTATCATGGATGTAATTTAAATTATTATTTATATATATATATATAATCTATCGCGAGAGAGGCCAGTAGTGGTTATATTAAATTACCAGCAACGTTAACGATGCTAACTGCAACAGTCCTACGGTCGAATAATTTTCAGATGTAAACCAGATGGCCGGCGGGAAAAAGAATAAACGACAAATCCGAGAGGTGGAATCGCGTTAAGGTGCGCATACGAAAAGTAGGTGTTCGAGGCGGCGGGTTGCAGCTTACAGTGAGAGCATCGCGCACGCCCTTTGCACTCGCCCTATTTAATTATGTTTCACTTGACGGAGTATAGCGGCAAGTCCGCCGTCGCCGGCGTACTTTGCGGTAACGGGACGCACGTGCGCCGCGTCCGGACTTAATTGCGTTTACAACTGTCCTCGTCCAGCTTTCGCTACGTACGGCTGCATCAGGCGTCTCGGAAGCGACGCGACGCGACGCGACGCGACGAGACGAGACGGGTCGGGGACGGGGCGGGATGGGACGGGGCAGCATCCGTCGTCTGCATAATATTTATTCGCAAAATCGAGCACCTCATTTCCACTCCGCATTAACCCGACGGCGGTACGGCACAGAATATTCCTCTACTTCGTTAATTCTACAGTAATAATAACGTTGCAGTAATTTATGGTATTAATTTAAAACAATCAACACGCAACGAAAATTTCAATTTCCTGTTGCAGGCTAAATCATTGGAAATTTTCTCATACATTATTATCTTACTGTTCGATGTATTACACTAATGTAGATAGTATTATAAAGTATTGGTATACTTGTATACTATTAGTAATTATACCGTAATCGACATATTACTGCGCGGTTAACGAAGTGAAGTGATATTTTGTACCACGCCTTTATAGTGAGTTTACAGCAATTCACGATATAGAGCAATTAGTTTGATAGTAACAAAGTTTTTTTTTTTTTTTTTTTACAACAATATTCTGTTGTTTCAAAATAAATATGGAATTATAAATAAAGGTATTTACAAATAGAATTGCCGTGTTTGCGAAAGGCGCAAAATAATCGTACGACCGAGCAATTTTTTTAATTTACGATATTTATCAAATATTGTAAAACCTGCTGTGTATCTGTGACCCTTTAATTGTCTTATTTAATTGCGTATCCCTGTAATTGTTTTGTTATATTCCCCCGATGCGTACGCATCCACCAGTGATGCATGGACAGCGAATGTATTAATAGCACTGTTAACAGCGTAGTCAATAGATTCCTATCCGTGAACCATTAATTTCATGGATTATATCTACTTTGCAGTCTGTTACGGTGCCAAAAACGGACTGTGCATGTACCTCACACTTCTATTTTCCCGTCTACCGCTGATAATTTGATCACTCCTCATAATAGCGCGGAAAATTGTCTCAGCAGCGTGCTTAAAGCAGTCGAAAAATTAATACGAAACGTTTTCGCGGGATCGCAAGTTTTACGGAGCCCGGGCTCGCCCTATTGCCTTCGATCATTCATGCTATTCATCGCCGAGCGATTCACGAATCGGAGCCAATAACGCAGCACTGCAAAATCACCTTTATTTATACCGTCAAAGACCAACCCCTTTTGTAGCCCTCGGGGGTAGAATTCGGACGAAGAGAAGGACCTCTGAGAAATCTCAAACGCATACGAGGAGAGAGAGAGAGGAGAGAGAGAGAAAGAGAGAGAAGAGAGAGAGAGAGAGAGAGAGAGAGAAGAGAGAGAGAGAGAGAGAGAGAGAGAGAGAGAGAGAGAGAGAGAGAGAGAGAGAGAGAGAGAGAGAGAGAGAGAGAGAGAGAGAGAGAGAGAGAGAGAGAAGAGAGAGCGCCGCTACGCCCTCGGGCACGGACCGCGAATCCTGGGATCGATCTCTCCCCCATAGTCGCGCGTGACGTCATGGCCGACCCACTCTCGTGACACCGACCCAAGCGCCTCGCTGTACCACATCCCCTGATGGGCGCGGAAGAGTCAGGTACCGCGACCACGTAGGGCTGATAGGTGGGCGCAGCAGCAGTAAACGACCGTTCGCCAGTGAATGACCACCGAGCCTCCGTGTTACGACTGTGTAAAGTAACGTAATTACATGTCAGCAAAGACGGGAGCACGGGAGACTCCGGTTATTAATTATATTACTCGGCTGCTACTATCGCGTACTGTTGAAGAAACGGACTGGCATATTTGTTCGAGCTAGCGCGCGCTCGAATTTCAATTGCTCTTAAATTATTTATCAGTGCGTCGACACACTTCTCGTACTTTCTTTTTTTTTACGATATTTCTTCGTTAAAGAAAAAAATTGCGTCGCAAACGGTAAGCGCAATTTAGTAAAAATAATCAGATTTTATCAAGTTTTCTGTGACGTCGATGTTTACAAAAAGTTATTTATGCCTTTTCATGTTAGCTCCAACGCTGTAGAGTACTTTACATATCTCTTGAAGGATTTGTCTTAATTTTATTTTTCTGATTTTATTAATTTACTGTGGCACATACGCTTGAATTAATTTCTTTTTTTCAGAAAATCATTTATTTGAGAAAAAAAATCTGAAATGAATTTCCTCGTTTCTCCAAATTAACTTTTCAGAGGATTCCATTTGCAAATTCTCGGTCACGCAAAACGATACAAAAAAATTATATATAACTTTTATGATGGGCTGGTCACTCGCTGATATCATTGCCGTGAACTATCCCAAAGCGACATGTCACCAAATCTGACAGCTGGCGTCAGTATTCCCCTCGAGCTGACCCTCTTTCACACGCCGTGAACGTCGAGATGAAAGTCTTGGGAATACAGCTATCTCGGAGGAATCTCAAGAGCTCGAGACACCACTCCCGAAGGCTCCTACTGATATATCTCGGGGTTGATTCAAGAGAAACGAAGGGGACCAGAGCTAATTATAGCGAGACATCGTAATTTTACTATTGATAATAATAATGCAATCATCATAAAAATTATATGCATATAATACTTTCGTATCATTTTGTATAATCAAGAATTTGCGTACGGAATCCTCTGAAAAGATAATTCGAAGAAATGAGGAAACTCATTTCAGATGTTTTTTTTTTTCTTAATAAACGAGGATTCTGAAAGAAAATTATACCTATAGACACCTGCCACAGTAAATTAATAAAAGAAGAGAACTAGAATTGAGACAAAATTCTTCAAGAGATACGCAAGTGCTTTATAGCTCATCATTGGAGCTAACGTGAAAAGGCATAAATAACTTTTTTTAAACGTCGGCATTACACGGCGTTTTTACGTTGCGTTTCGTCAACGTGATCTTTTAATAAACCAAAGAAGAATTATCGCTTTCAGCAAGCGGAAATTATTAACGTCGTTATTAATAACATCGGAAATATGATTCACGTCGGAAAACAGAGGTGCTTATCTTTCGATGGAGGAAGACGTCGGAGCGCGTTCGTTCGGTCGACGGTTATGCGTTTTGAAAATGCAGTCACTCGAGAATGCAGGCGGATATATCCCGCGCTGAACCCTCTCATGCACTTCGCGGAAACGGAACGTACGAGGGAGATTTCGGAATGCACCCCAGTGGCGCTGAACATCCAATTTTCCACGTCCTCCACTGCAACCGAGACTCCTCTCCTCGCGCGGATAAATTCGCGGAAAAAGGCACATACAACCGCCTGCCAAGTTCCGCGGAGTGACGGCCGGTAATACAGTTTTCACGAGAATAAATCTTTTTACTGACGGATTATTCCGACGTTCTTTTATCCCCCTTGTCTTCCCGCCGCGGAGAGCCGCAGTCATAGTTTCAGACCGCGATAGACGTCACTCTATCGCGAGCATCGCAAACTTAGAACACCGCGGCGCGAATGTGGCAATTTGGCATCCTTCGAAATGTTGGGTTGTTGCATATTGCACGTGAAGTGTCGCGTTCGCGGGAGTTTCAGTTTTATGGAACGCTCCACCGAAGTAAACGTCTCCTGACAATCAAGCGTTGCGTATCGCGTTAAAGTAAGATGATTCTCTCGCGAGGGAGCGTGTGCCGCAACTTCGACAGTAAAAGCGTGTACAATTGAGAAGTGTATAACATTAACTTCACGATTTTTAAATCGGCGTGGAGAAACAATTTCTCGAAGTATAAATTTCACGTTTAAAAAATAAAATATATAAAAATAAATCAAATTTTATAACATGATCTCAAAAGTGGCGATAAAATATTCAACGCTTATTTAGATATCAAAAAGGAGGCGAGTTATCTCGTCGTCGCCCCCCCTTTTCACAATTCTAATTTGCGCTGCGAAGGATTAGACTTGACACGCGAAATGTCGTTCGTTCTTGTTACTCCTTCTCTCTCCCTCTCTCTCTCTCTCTCTCTCTCTCTCTCTCTCTCTCTCTCTCTCGCAGCAATTCCCGTCTCGCAAGAAGTTTCCCTGAGAGATCGCTAACTTTCGCGTCTTATCGTGATAAGTGTCGCGAACAATGCCGCACGTAACCGCCACAAAGTCATCCCCGGCTCTCCTTCTCTCTATAGTAGATGGCGGTATTTCCGCGACGAAATTGCGTGAACTCGCCGCTGTCGCACGAACCTCGTCCGCCTAGTCTCGCCTTCTCGCTCGCTCTATCTATCTCGCCAATAAGGGTGGCACCGGAAATAATTTTGCGCGCTGGTAGAACGGAATGTTAATTCGGTTCACGTCCCACTGACCGTGCTCAACGGACTCGTGACCGCAACTGCGCGCAACATTACGTGTCCGATATACCTATACCAGCCGCACACGTTTTCCGCCGAGTTTCGAAGTTGTCGGCCGAGTTTGCCGTTACCCACCTACCGCCCCCTTGTCCTACGTTACCTGTATATTAAAATGGCGTTTCGCCAAGTCAAGTGAAAAATGTGCGAAGAATAAAAAGCGCCGACTTGAACGGTTTCACGCGAGAATAATCGTCCTTTCCTCCCCCCCCCCCCTCCTTTCACGTTACACGGAGCGTCGAACAATCGTAATAAATTATATTACAATTATTAATTCGCAAAATAATATTAATTCGTTTCTTGCGTGCACTGGAATTTACAGAAATTGCATTATATCAAAGCGCGGCGCGCGGGTAGTATCGATTGTTTTAATGTTATTAAAACAAAATGTCTTTCGAGTTCGTTATTTTTCAACTAAAAATATTAATAATCTCTAATTACGATTAAAATTCCTGCTTATTGCGATGTAACTCTGCCTCGAATACTTTCGCAGCTATTTGCCAATTATATTTTCCACTGAGCGACGTTTTATCTCGATCGGTCGTGCCTAATATCCGATAGGAATAACCATTAGAAATATCTGCATACATTTTCGGATTCATATCCCGCTCGGCAAATATCATTATCCCTCGTCCGATATTCCTCGTTCGTAGCTTCGCAGCCTCCCGTGAGACAGACCGAGAGAGCGGCGAGAAATAACCTTGCGCGCGTTTCGGATCCTCCGATAAGTAAATGAACTTCCAACGCCGCTGTCGCGCGGGACGCGTAATTCATTCCACCTGCCCGCCGTATGCGCCTCGTAACATCGGTCATCAGGAATCGGTGGTGATTTGTTACATCCGGAAGGGTAACGAGGCGGACATACATACGCACAGACACATACGCGCGCGCGCGCGCGCGCGATACGCACACCGACGGCCGGTAGGACGCGTCATTAATTCAGAGAATTAAATGTCGCTGCAAATGACGAAGATAATTAAATACGAGTTCAGCGCGCGCGGCGAGATGAAATTAAAAAGTCGTAGTCGCGCACGAGCTACAAGCTAGATGAGGCGGGAAGACAGACGCGAAACAAGAGCTGATAGATTGTTGCGCTACAGGGCGGCCATCAATCCGCCGCGCACATGCTCCACGCTCCGGCGAGATCCTTCGATCAGTCGAGCATCAATTTTGCCTCAACGAAAATATCACGGCGCCAATGGTTTTTGAGTTACGAGCGATCGAAAATAAAAGGTTTTTCGCGATTTTTTGCGGAGACCAAATATGTAATAAATTTCTATTTCTCGGTTTAATTTGCACTGTGGGCTTCGCTTGAGCAAAATTTTAATTCATCGTCGAATCATCGAAATATTTAATATAAAAAACAATGTGAAAAAAAGTGGAAAAATTCTGGAAAAACAAATTCAACTACACGAGCAGGCGCGACAATTTGTAGTCGCTGCGCCAACGGGCAGAGAAATACCGTATCCGAGAATCAGTGAGAGAGGCCGAGGGAAAATTGATAAACTGCCGGAAGGGAAACGGAATCGTCGCTGAAAGAGGAAGGAAGTATGACAGTGGAACGATAATATAGGACGGCGACGCGATCGCCGAGGCGAGCGAGTCGCACACCGAAGATAAGAAAATAGAGGGTGGCGCGATCGATTCACGGCGGAATTACAGCAATTGGCAGATACGCGGTCGCGGCGAAAGCCGGGAATGCGTTTACAATGTCCGTTTCACGCGCGGAACTAATTAGTTTCGGCGGTATCTTCAATGACAGGCGACATGCGCCGGCGCAATGATAGCAAATTAGTTTTAGTTGGCTCTTTAACGGCGCGCGACACTATCTAACTGCAATTACTGGGAATTCCCTATCGCGTATCGGACAATGTTTCACATCTGTTTAATGCTCTTTCGATTATCAATCCTTTTTCGAGTCATAAACTCAGCACTAAAAAGACAAACAAGTGACAGAAATTGAAAAAGTAAATCAAAGCGCTTAACTTTCGTGAAAATCTATCTCTCTCTTTTATCTATCGGTTGGAAAGTAAAATTTCAGAAAGTTTCCTTTTAACATTTTACGTATTTATAAAAGCACAAAATAAGTTATTTTGAAATTTATATCGCATTCTCATAAAATAAATTGAATAATTCTGATAATATTGCACTTTTTATGTCAATGTTTACACAATTACAGTCGATTTTATTTTCCATTAAAATTTTATTTTCCATTAAAATGCTTCAACGATTAAAAACTCCACTTAAATTTCTATCGAAATCGCACATTTTAAAAAACAAAAAAGCGATTTTAAAAAGACTACATTTATCGACAACATTAAATTACCGATGTCCGCAAATGCTGGTTGCCCATTTTCGTTCGCAGTACATATTTGTGTCGTCCAAAAGATATATATTAGCTCTGCTACACCTTGTGTATAAAGCACACCGTGCGAACTTACAGTAAACGTACACCAGGAAACCTCGGGCTCTTTAGCATGAATCAAGAAACATAGCACCTTATCGGGACGGAAGACGCTACAACAAGCGAGTCTCTAATGCCGCTCGAAAAGCGGGTAGAGTCGCGCAAATATCAATTAGCGATTGCTCCGCACCGACGAACCACCCTTAATTAGCAGCCTCCGACGACGGTGTTGTCTAACGTCCCGCGGGATCGCTCCTGGCAATATTCCAGCGGGCGGAAAGGAGAGTAGTCCGAGGGCTTTGCTTGGAAAATTCACCGTTCCATTGGCTGCCGACTTGAATCCCGTTCGACAGCCAACCACCGCCACCATCTCGCTAATTTCCAAACCACTCGGACAGTAAAACCGCGTTTTTAATCGAATCCGCCGACCATTCCCGCTACCTTCGTGCTCGGCTTCTCGATCCTCCACTCATTCCCCATTCTTTCTATCCCGAGGATCCTTGTCGAAACGTTTAATCATTCTGCTAATCACGTTTCCGCTCCCGAGAGTAGTCTTCCTTCTTCCCCAGCGAGATACGAAAACGTCGCTAACCCATTAAAGCTCGTAATTCTCGAGGATTTTTTTTGTCGCGGAACTGCATTTTAGCGTCCCGGGCTCAGAGGTCCCGAATCAATATGTACACGGTGTCTCCAAATTACCAGATATTAATGAAACATACTCGGAAAGGTGAGTTTTATTGAGATAAAGACAGGCGCGAAATTGTTAAACTGCTGAAATTAAAAAGTTTGGCGAATTAAACTTTCTTCTATGGATTAAGTTAAACCGATTTTCATCGCGACAAAAGCATAATTTTCCAGACTTAATTATCATTATTAAGATTTATTATCAAAGATATTAAAAATTTTCCGCATATCACAACTTTTGCGAAATCTGATTCAAAAACAATTTGCCGTCTAAGCTTGATTAGCAAGTAAAAACGTGTTCAAACACGTATTACAAAATATATTTCATCCTAGGTCTTACAATAATAAGTTTTATGTTGCTACAAGTTATTATTATAAATTGTTATTGCTGTTTTAATTCCAGCAAAATTTATGAAAAAGAAAATTCGAGTTTATAATTCTTTCCACTCTCTGAAGCAACGACTCCGGGATGTTTGCCCAAGGGCTAGGTGGATTTTTCGCGCAAAAAGGAAGGAAAGGAGGAGAGATGGTTTTAAGGGTCGGGAGAGAAGAGAGGCGGAATCGACGAGCCGAGCGATCGACACCATTCGCCGCAGCGCATGGTACAGAGATACGATAAAACGTACTTTCGCAACGCCACATTTCCATAAATATGCAAAGACGGTAACCGTAGCGGGCGATATAGAAACATTTACCGTATTTCATCGCCGCTGTATCGTGAAAGCAATCGCGCGCCCCGACACACGGTACATGTTTTTAAATGCGCGCGTTGAATCCACGGACTCTACATAAGTGCATCGTTTCAAATGGAATTGTTGTTAATTAATCACTACTCAATGCACAGGGACAAATTAATGATAAATACTCGATTCGCGCACACAAATCGAAAGCACATTGCGCTCTACAATCTGTGAGCTTTGACTATTAGTTATATTACCGGGATGAGCTATCTCATTTTAATGCGATGTGTGCAGAGCTGCACGTATACCGGTCAGCCTTTTAATTCTGCAATACAAATAACTGATTACAGCGAAACGCTGTTTGTTATTAACAATAATATAAAACGGACTCGGCGACGATGATGGATTTTCGATGTGATAGCCCGAAGGAGCGAAACAGAAATCATTAATGTATACGCGTTCGTAATTCCAGACAGATTGACGGTAACTCCAAACTGTGTCTATATGTGTATAATAAAACATACATGATATCGAAAAATTTTCAGCCCGCGAATTCGTTCGCCGGGCGATGCGTTTCCGACGGTGCTGCGAGAGCAGTAATTCCCAAAAATATCCGGCGATCTGCACCTCGCGCAAAATTCACAATACGCGGGCACGCATTAACGAGTTTATTGTAGTTCCGTGAAAGTTTGTTACACTTAACGGGAACACAGAAGGCGCTCCAGCGTTGCAGCGTTCCAACGATTTTTCGTTTCGCGAACTGTCCAAATTTGACAATACAATTTTAACTCTTTGGGAAACAAAACGAAACATTCAAAGCCACCATCGTTTCACTCACAGACTGTTGTTCTGTTATTTTTTTTATTTGTCTTTCATACCGCACTACACGTGCAGCATAAACTGTTTAATTTTTGTTTTAAATCATATTGTGCATAAGCTTCAGCAAACCAACGTGTCGACTTGCAAAAAGCTTTGTTTATTTTATACGGATGCGTTTACGGGAATAATAAAATCTAATAAAAAAAATTAATGTTGATTTTCATCCATTTACATGTGTATAAGTTTGTTAAATACACTTTCGTAACATGGGGACCAATCAACAACATGTTTTTAACGTAAAAGCTTTAAGCTTCGATATGACAGAGAACACACCATCGGCATATTACCGAAGCAAAAAACAGTTTAATTCAGTGCTTTAATATGTCATATTTTACATACAAATATATTTTTTAAATAAGAATATCGACATATTTTACTTTCAATTCGATAGAAATGAGAAAATAAATTTCATGCCAATCAAAAGATAACACCGAAGGTTTTATGCTGCCATGAACGAGCGAGGGGGAGATCATTCTCGCGTGTCTACACCGCGTCGAAATCTCAACTCGACAAAATCATAGCGGTTTCAATCCCTTAATCGCAATCCAAGCTCCAGCAGCTGGCGTGTGGATCTTTCCACACGTGCGCGCGCGCGCGCACACACACACATACGCACACATAAACGTGCAATGACACGCGTCGCAGCCGACTTAACCGAGCCGAACGAGCGAACAGGATGGTAGCATAGTGCGGTCTATGTGGTATCGCCTGCAATCTGTCCACTCGTCCCGCTCTCCGCCGCTTCCACCGTATTACGACGCGGGGAACAAAGACATTTGGCGCGCGCGAGCGAGCGAGACCTACCATTCCATTTGGCCTAGCTATCCACGCGCGATCTCAAGAAAGTACCTCGAAGAAGAACGGGGTAAGGAGAACGGTAGACGCGGTGGCAGTCTGTCGCGAAGGACCGGAGAGAGACGGAGAAACCGTGAAGAAAACTTGCAAAGGCACCGGCGATTCTCGGAACCACATTTCGCCGGCGCCGCGGCAGCGAGCGGCGACGATTCCGTGAAAAACGAGCAGAGTGGATAACCCAGAGTGTATGTGTATGTGTGTGTGTGTGTGTGTAAGATATCCACCGTACGAGGAAGTAAATATACGTACTCGGGACTCCGGTGCATGCATCGCGCAAAGCGAAAAGTCTCCGATGAGAAATAAAATCCATATTATATCATTCCGAAAACCAAGTAACAATCATCGATTCTCGTTTTCTGTTTTTTATTATTGCAACAAAACGAGGAAAGCGGAGTGTTCAACGGTTGCCCGGAAGCTATTCTCTCTAAAAACGTTCGATATATTAATTTTAATTATTCTTTAAGCTATTTAAAGCTGATCTTTCCGTAACGCTGGAATTATTTTTGAATCACACTCGAGCAAAACTCGAAATAATTATCTCGCTATGAAAGATTAATAGTCTACTTAATTCAACTTTTCCCTGATTTCTATTTGATTCAATGTGCATCTTTATGTGCTTCGCGAATATATATTCCTAGACAATATGCCATCTAAATGTTTACGAAATAGCGAATCGAGTTACTGGCGGAGCACAAGCTTAATGCAAAAGCAATCCGCAATGTACTGATCAAATTAGTTGGCAAACCGCCGGCGTACTACTGACATTTTGCTCGCTGAGTTATCAGTTTATTAAGAAACGCAGCTAAACGGACTGCAATTACAGCCGGAGTTTTGCGATTACCGCTCGGTCGGAGTTTCCGGGCCGAAAAGGGCCGAATGAGAGAGAGAGCGCCTCTACTCATCGATCGCTACTCCTCGTCAGCTACTCGAAAGTTCAAGTTCGTAATTACGCGATATTCTCCGAGCGGAGGAGAGCGGGGGCGCGTCGAAGATCGCGAGTGAATCCGCAATTCAGCCATTCGAGAGGGTGATCCGCGCCGATGATCCCCCCGGAGGATACTCGCGATCCGCGCGCGTAACGAAGTGGGAGACTTGTGTTTCCTTTTTCCTCTTTTTTTTGCTTTTGTTTTCTTAGCGGGGCAAATTTTCTCTCCTCACGCTGTTGCCTGTGGTTACCACGTCTGCTCCGCATCTCTATCGTTCGCATATAATCTCGTATCGCGGCTGGCACAACAATCGACTCTGGCTACGATCCAAGGGAGTTTTCCAAGTCCTTACACACACACCGCGCGCGCAATCCCGCGTTTTAAGGATTCGCTCCGTCTGCCGATGCCTGTGCGCGCGCGTGCGTGCGCGCAAACACGATCGCTCATGCGGAATATGTCGATACGATTTGCACGCGGTGACTTCATGGCAGCCACTCTATTTTGTTTTCAGGGTCGACATTAAAATACCGTGGGGGTTAATCGCCGGAATATCGAACGCGGGAAATTAAATGGGTAAATACAGGCCTTGTAATTAAACGTTCGCTGATCAAAGGCTCGATTTCGGGTTCATTCAAGAATATGCGTGTCGTATTATCGCATTAATCGCTCTAATTGCTTTATATATTTTGTTTATGGCGAGTGTATACGGCTTAAACCCCCGAACGCCGTAGTGTACTTCCATCTATACGTGACTGCGCAACAATTAACTGGTATACGGCATATTTCGATAACGCCGCCGATTACCAAGCCGCATTAGCATTATGAATGACATGTAATTTTCGACATGTAAAACCCCAGCGTTTTAGTCCGCAATCCCGCCCGTAAATCTCATATTTTCATCGTGCCGAGCAAAGCGCCTTACGTGCAGCAAGCTGCGCAAGTTCTTCACCGCTCACGGCCGCTATATACGGTTTGATAAAACAAATTGCGGGCACTCTGAGCGGTCGAAAAAAAAGTAATATGATATTATAAGGATGTTTGGAATGTAAATGGGACCGTATATATGCGCGGAATAGGATTCTGGCCAATGATATCGTGCTATTATATTGCGTAAAAACACGCCAGTATCGACGGTTAAAACGGAATATCAGCAGCAGAACCTCTTTAAGCAACGTTTCGCTTTCGACGACAATTTAATCTGACATTCAATTATGGAATTGTTTGATTTTTGGAATTAAAACATTTTCGCAAATTAAACGTCGAAAGCCTATATGTGTGTATATTAACACGCAGGCTATCAAAACTGGGTCAAATTCAAGCTTTCAAAGAAACTCTCTTTTTTTCATGGCATATAATAATGACGAGTAATATTGTTTAGCGGGGAAAAAATGCATAGTAATTATTTTTAACGAATGTTTCATTAAGGGAAAAGAAGCGAATAGGCGCGGCGATATGACGAAAAATAAAAATATAAATACATTTATTTATCGAGTTTGATTTTATGTTGGTGAAACTGTTTATTGGGTCTGTTTGAATCAATATTGATATACCAAAAGTTAAATGAACTTAAACGATTTTGAGTTAATTAGCGGCGACTCTTTGTCAATGAGAGGTGTACATTAATAAATTAAAGGATCATGGATATAACATTGATTAACGAGAATTTGAGGACATTTGGTGCAAACATATTAATCATGTAATATCTGTTAAAAAACGATCGATTCCATGAAAAAATTATAAACTGCATGCCAGAGTAAAATATTTCTTTCAATTCGTTTCAAACGATCCCCGCCGTTGTTACTGCGCGCACAATGCAGTAATATGCAGCCAATTACACAAAAATTATGTCATTATACAGTAAGCGGGGATATAGAAATGATTAAATAGAGAATACGCAAAGCGGTGTACGCGACTGAGAGGACAAAATATCGCTGTGCTTTGCGGACCAATAAAAGTATAATGGCGCAAATAGTATACAGCACGAGGGAGTAGCGCAAAAAGCGAAGCAATATCGAGAATTTTTCGCAATACGTTCAATTTTGCGAAATTGATTTCCGTTCACAATTAAATCGGTGCGCAAAATAGGATAATAGAATATCACGTGCAATGCCGCCACCCATCTCGTGGATCATTCTTTTTGCAAAGCTTCACTTCGCGCAGTTTAGTAGATCAACTCATTACAACATCGATCTCACGCGTTTCGTTGTTATTTTCATGTTATTCCTCTTTCGGCGATCGCGTGCGACGCGAGGCCAAATCGTAACGCGAAAACGGGCCCGTCATACCGGTATTTTAAAATTGAATCATATTTTATAATGAAATATCTCGCATCTTCCCTTTTTCCCCATTATATTCCCGCATTTCGCGCCTGCCGAATGATGCCATCATATTTTTAACGCGACTGCATTATGCAAACAACATTGCATGTTAACGCCGTCGGGAAGCTCATTTTCCGGTGACGTTCTTTTTCGTCCAATAATGTAGATACTGTTAATAAATAAAAAGACCTGTAAATAACGGAGTAAAATGAGTCGATAAATAAGCATATATTTAATAAATATTAAACAGTTCCGAAAATAAGACTAAAAACAACAATATGAAAATATATCAACGGTAAATTAAACAGATCGGAAAGTTAAAAATTTTTTAATTTTGTGATGCTGTAGAGGAACAAAATTAAAATATACTATATTATATCTAACTCCATTAAAGCAAATTGTGAGGTTGGGATAAACATGATAATTTTATTCAATGATATATTTGAAAACCATCTCACTTTTTAATTACCTTTTATATTTATTTTTAAAAAAATTATTACCGTTTGTAAAAATTTTATAATAATTATTGTGGAAAAACAGTTACTGTTACGTTTATCCTCGTATCGCAATTAACCAGATAAAATTTCAACAAATTATTATACATCGAGTTTACAATATGGCTTATTACTATCCAAAAAGCCTTTTCGAAGAACTTCAATTATTTTCCTCGTTAAATACTTCACAAGTCAGTCTTTTAAATTCGAAAAGTAGTGTAATCTTTTTACGCTGCTGTTTAAAGGTCTTTTTATTTACTAATAATATCTACATTATTTATGAATTAGTTATGAAAAGTAGTATAATAGAATAAGAGTTTAGTGCCCAAGAGTAACATAAGTGCATCTAATCTCGTGGCGATGAAACTTATCCTCAAGCCAAACTTGCCGCTCATGTTCAGCTTGATATACGAGATGCCCAAAATTCCTAGCCTTAGTTTTAATAAGAAGATTCTTCGACTAATTTAGAATCGATTTTTCCCTAACTAAAACGTCGAAGCGTTAATAGTTTGCGAAAGTTATAAACGATTGCAAACGGCGGGTTTCCGCGTGCTAAACTTCGGTAATAAATACTGAAATCTTATAACAGTAATCTCTTCAATTAATTCCAAACGTATTTTACTTAAGCAGGATTTTAGTTTAACACTTATTTACCGTGCAATGTTAAACATGAAAAGCACGCAAAATGAGATAGCATCTAATTGCGTTATTTCTATTAATAAATATCGACTATATTGGATTTGTACCCAATATAGTGCCATGCATATTTATTATCTTTTTTCGTATTTTTGTACCAATAAAGATTACAGTTTTTTTTTTCCTTTTTATATCTATTGGATCGTTCTATATAAAATGTGGTATTTTAGAAGTTTGTTTCACACAATGCTCTTATGAAATATAGTTTTTTGATAATCTAGTATTACATATAGTACGTTAAAATGACGGGATTCTTTTATAAAAGTGCTTCAATTTTTGTGAATTGTTTTCGAAATTTTCAAATTATAGTGGATTCATAAAAGCATAAAAAAATTGATACCAAAATGTAAATGGCATTATTCTACTATTCTGATTTTTATGTTGTATATAACATTTTAAAAATAGTTCTTTGTTACTATGAAAAAAATGGATATTACAATCTGCAAAACGAGAAATGAAGCTAAAAGCATATTCCCCATTTTTAATTCAATCTACCTTCGAATTTGCTTTGATCAAAATGAGATTATATAATAAAACCGGCTTCTGATTCTGCAGAACGTAAAAAAGATAATAATTTTTTCAATTATATATATATATATATATCTTATGTCTTTGAAAATTGCCTGAAAATGATTGATAAAAAAAGAACATTTTATATATGTAAATGACCGAATAAAATACGATTACTGAATTCTTTGATTTTTTATTATTCATTCAGTATTTCTTACGAACAGGCACTTAACGCAAAAGTCTTGCTTATCTGAAATTATGGCTCGCCGAAATTACGGCGATTTCGGTACCAGTTAAACGCTTCCGAGCGCGCAATATATACCTTTTTTACGGTATGCGTTTCGCTAGAAAGACCTCGCCCCAATGGTATAAAAATTAATACGCACCTTTTACAGCCGACGTTAGGCAAGCAGCGATGAGCACGAACAGCCTCATCCCGAAGAGCTTCTTCTCTGCTATCACTCCAGAGACTTTCATGGCTGCGACGGAGGTCCACTTATAAACACACATACACACGCGCGCGCGAAATCTCAGGCGAATTAAGTAGGACGAAGAGTGACGAACGTTGTCCGCTCTCGGGAGGAAAAATCTTTATCGCGGCAATCTGTATCACTACTTTCACATATCGTACGTAACGGTAACACTGCGCGACTCGCGACACTGGTATATACGACGACACAGCACAGTCTCGACGTTAAATCTCAAAAAGCACGATCAATTTTGCGTCAACAAACCGTCTCAGCACGCAGTTCTCCTCGCACGTCCTCTTCTCTTCCGATCATTAACGAATGTCCCGCGATCGACAGTAACATAATCCGAGTCTCGTGAAAGCTGTCACTGGCAAAGCCTCATCGACTTCCTTTGGTCATGTTCATGCGAACGCAAACATCCGCGCTCCCCGTTCCGCTTCTAGGACAAACAAGTTCGTCCATGCGACGCAAGAACTTCCGTCTGATTATCGGACGATCGATCACTGCGAACGGTATCACAAATGTGTCTCGCAAACTTGCATTCGGATGCGGCGTCACGTCGATCTGTAATGCGCGACGAGTCTCCAGTAGTACACTTTTTTCGTCTCCGAGAAAGAACTTTCCCGATAAGTTCGATAATCCTGTTCAACTTCAGAGTTGTCTTAATCCAAGGGAACTTCGATAGTTGTAGATCCAAGCATCACTGGTTCGCAATTCAATTCTGACTCGATCCTCGAAACAATGTCATCCCTGTGAAATGTACAAAACAGGGTTAAACACTATGAACGAATTGCGTTTTGCTCACACGCTATGAATAATATCCCGGTCACGTTCTTTCAAGCGTCCGGAAGCGCGTCGCAACGGCGACGATCGAAGTTGGGTTACGACACGCCGCGAGATTCGGATGTTTGCGGAAATCTCGACGTCGACCGTTCGAACGCTCACTATTCGAACCGTCCGAGCGGCACGAGTCACGTGTTACAAACTGATCTATCAAATGCGATCGATGCAAAGTTGCCTTCACCTGCACACTCACGCCAAACTTCAAAGCGATTGTTGTTCGAGACAATCTGTGCCAATCAATTTGCTCATTAGCTTTCTCCGCGAAGACCACTCTCCTCTCTTCGCGGAATATCCGTCGTATTGCGAGTCCTCGGACATCCGTTCCAATCGACGAGAGAGAGAGAAAGAGAGAGAGAGAGCACGAAAGGGGTGGCGGTGGCGGCGACGACGACAACGGGGATGGGTGGTGCGAGGATGGCGAGAGCGAGTCGCACAGCAGGTGGCGCGTATCCGATTATCACGTTTCGACAGGCGAAATAACGCGAGAGATCCAGCTCGACGGCACGACGAGCGACGATCGCGAACCTCCGTTTATTCCGGCACTACGATACAACTCCGGCGAAATCACTCACAGGACGAAAGGACGACAGACCGTGACGTCGCGCTACATACGCCGCCGTTCGCCTACGCGATAGTGTGAACACTGCTGCGCGAGACTGCGCGAGAGGGTAGGAGGCCTCTGCCCCCGCAGAGATCGACGGAGATTGCCGAGCACGGCGGAGATGGCCGAACAAGCGCGCCGCCGGATCCCACCGACCGCGACCACCACATTCACTGCCGAGCCCTAGGAGCGGGCAGGAGCGGTTGATGGCTGATGCCTCACGCGCGCGCATGTCATACACGCGATGGGGATGATGACTTCTGCTGCGGTATTCCATACTCCGTGTTAACGAGATTTGTCCGTATCTTGAATTATTGAACAACAAGTTCGCAATAATGTCACTGACAAATTGATGGGTTTTATGTAGTTCGGAGAGTTAGTCAATGTAGAAACAGATGCTCGACTGGTGCCGTGTCGTTATCACGAGCGATGCTTTTAGTTAATTAAGATACCAACAAGTGTCAAGTTGACGCGATACAAGATTTCACACAAGCATTGTTGGTATTGTGTTAACAAGATTTATCTTGAATTATTGAACAGTATCACTCACATAATAATAGATTTAACATTATACAGAATCATTATGCTACTGTTATGACAAAGACATTTCAAAAAATTGAAATAAATGTCGCTAACACATCACGATACTGCTTTTAGCATGTAATAATTCATATGTTGCATTAATATATTTATATTTTTGATATATTGATGGAATCATTGAAACATTGCTCAATAAATTTATATATTAATTAATTATACAGAATTAATTATAAAACGAAAATTTATATATATTTCATATGGTATTATTACTGCAAATAACATAATTTTAATAATTACGACAAATATTATTATACTAAGGAAATAAAAATATTTCTCAAATATATAAAGGCGGTTAACGAAAGACGAAACAAAATTTTTCTTAATAGCGATATTATCGAGTAAAATAAATAATTATTATTTAAAATTAATTATTAATTGTATTCGTGCTTGTATATACTTAATAAAATAACCTGTTTTTAATTATTTTTATTTTAAGTAAAAACTACATTTTAAGAATATTTTAAATTGAAGTGTATTGAATTATTGGAATAATAATCTATATGTATGTACCTTTTAGCGTGTAAATATAACATGTAGAAAATAAGTTAATAGCATAACGAAAGAGTAGAAAGAGTAAAATAATATATTATTTAATCTAAAAAATAATTCCAGTCAATTATTACGAAAATTAATAATTAACGACAGATGCTTATCCCTTTCCGAGTAACTAAAAAAATATTTTCTCGATACTATTATGATTCAGTTAATTACAAATACCTTGTGTTGAGAAAGGAGCAATGTTGATAATAAATACAAAACACGTATCGTTTTTTACCGTCAACGATTAAAGTCATCGAACAACGCTAGAAAGTAAAGCTATATTATTTTCCATCGCTTTTCGCATTTTTTCGTATATACCGAATAAATTGGAAATCGTTTGACCGATCCAATACGTCAACAACAACATTCACGTCGAAATTTAATTCGACTCGCACTCGTACTCTATGATTCTATTTGCGTCATAGCATTTTGTTGTGACGCATGTAAGTGGTTTCGCTTGAATTTGTATGTATTCCATAAATATTGGTTCTAGGATATGACGACGCGAAAAAGATCCCAATTTATGAAGTTGCTTTATAACATGTAAAATTGTTACGCGCATTATAAATAAAGGGAAGAATTTCTTCCGCGTCTTAATGCAATAGCTTTTCTTAACAGTGAACAAAATATTAATACTATAGCAGTAGTTTAGCAAGTAGATTGAAACTTATCTTTTTAACAAAAAAAGTGAAAATAACCTCGGCGGAAAGACTCGATCGCATCTTTTGATCAAAGTACATTGTAACAGATCGGCATCGAATTACATCCATTTTAGGTTTATATTTGTTCCGCAAAGCCTGCAAATTTAACAGGATGTTAGAAACGATACAAATATTGAGTAGATTTTAAGATATCATTAATAAAGATTAAAAAATCAGACCATGTTGCGACAGACATATTGTTTCCTACTTGCATCAGCATCAATATGCAACTTCATTTGAATGAGACTGCATGACCAGCATATGCCATCTAGCAGCAAATTCTAATAATTATCTAGCAATAAAACTAGATAATTTAAATGTAGCAGTGCTAGATAACGTTTGCTATTCGTTAATCAAAGAGTTTCGCTAGAAAAGTTAGATGGAGTTAGGTGGTTGTGTCAGAGTATGGTAAAACAGCTTACGGTTTGATAATCTAACCTGATACGTACGAACTACGTGGATATTCAGGTTCCAAGAGAGTGTACAACCTGTCAAAAAAATGACAACAACAAATTATTTAGATTTAGACATAAATAAATTATTTGAAGAGCACAGTATTAAAGAAATCGAAGAGATTCAGAAAAAAATTCAATTGGAAAGTGACAGGAAAAAAATAGAATTACGCACATTAGTTGGGTAAGATTTGTTCATATAACTCAATTTAGCTTTAGTCTAATTATTTAAAATGATTAATTAAAATTAGTTAAAATAAATGATATTTTCTATCAAAGTGTACAACAATTTGTCTTTTTATCAATATAAAATTGAGACAATGTACATTATTTAAAGCTGAAAGGTTATATTGAAATCTTGAAAAACTGAATGTTAATAAATTTCAGAGAAAGGTATCGCGATTTAATATTGGCTGCTGACACAATTGCAAAAATGAAAATAACATCAGAGCAAGTCATCACAAGGATCGCTAATATAGAAGAAAAATTTAAAGAATTGCAAAAGAAATATCTTATTGGTTTCAAGACAGACCTGATCGAAGATAAGCTAGATAGGTGCTTACTTCAAGATATCAATGTGTCAATATATATTATCTGGATGAAAATGCACTATAAAAGTTTTTGTCTAAATTGTAATTTTTTTTATAGGAGAGGGCAAGTTTTGGATTCTATCATCATCCAAATTAAAATTTTAATGGACATTCCACAATATATATGGAGAAATATCGAGAATCAGAATTTGTTATTTGCCACACAGTTATTCATAATAGCGCAACATATAAATTACAGTTTAATGTTTGAAGTAGGCAGCACAGAGCTGTCGAATAAATACCCAATAGTTTTAAAACAATGGGATGTTATTATGCAATTTAAGACTATTATATCTAATGAATGCAACAAGATATTACAATCATTAGATGTTTCAACCATAGTTAGTATACAAATTATAAATTATTTCTCACATTTAAACATTAGTTATTAATGACATATTTATCTTACAGAATGCTGCTAACTGCTTGGCGTCTCTGGTATTTTTAAATGAATCTTCGTTTGTGGATCTTTTAGAAAAATTAATATCCACAAGGAGATATGCCATTCAATCTGTTATTAAAGAAGAAAGTCACGATAGCGTTAAAAGTAAACTGAAGTTATGTATGAAAATACTTATACAAACTATCCACTTGATACATTCATGTTTCATAAGTAAGTATCTCATCTATTATATTTCTAAATCAATATGGTAAGCAAAATTTTATTTTTAAATATTTTATATGCATTTGTAGATGCAGATAATGCACCAGGAGGATTAGTCTTGCAATTTATAACAGAAATAAAAGATCAAAAGGCGCACTGCTTGCTGTCACGGCTTGATGTAAATCAGGATTTACTAGAAGAGTTTCTGCCATCTGTTACTAAAAATCATAAGCCATTTGTTCAGGATATACCAAAAAACTTTTCTTTACCAGTCCTCCAAGAAAGTGTTAAATCTTGGCTGGAATGGGTTAATAATTTTTCTAATGTCAAGGTCACTAAATTATTAGATCTAATAATCTCTATTAAAGGCCTGTATAGTGTGCGGGAAGAAGCTATGAATGTAGATCTACCTGAGAATTGGAATTCTATATGGGAAGAGCTTTCGTTACCGAGAATAACTTTTTGGATGGAATTCTTCCAGCCTATTATAACTAAACGAGCCAAATGTAATTATATTTACATAAAACAAGATAAGATTTTATTTAATTTGATAATTTATGGTTGTTTTTTTGTTATAGGTATTATAACGGATAAGTGGACAGATACATTAGCCGATTTAAAATCCAATACAATAGAATTACTCGACAAAGTAGCACACGACAAATTCGAATTTCCAGAACACGATTTACGATGGTTTGTGTGGAAAGACTCCCCCACTGATATACCACAAAAGCTTTCGAAGAACGGTGGCTTGGATAATAAGAGATCCTTGCTAATGAAAGCTAAGGGCTATTCTCCGAACGTGATCAAATTGTGCGAGAGGTTCGACGGAAATCTATACACGCTGCTGTCCGATCTCGAGCATTATTTATACGAAAGTGAACGAGTAATAACAGTGAAGGATAGCTTGCTTTCGGCAAACATATCTTTAATCGCAAATTCGTTCTCCGATCGTAATGATGTCCAAGAACATCTGCAAGTGATCAGTACTGAAAAGATTGAAGATTTTGTACAGTTTATTAAAAACACCTGTGTTAACGACAAACCCGAGCATGGCCAACGCGATATAAATGCTATAGTACTGGCAAGATTTCTCTTTGCGTTAACCACTTTGTGTCCGAATTTAAACAAATGTTTTACGTTATCAAAAGTATCTGGACTGACCATTACAAACGTTAAATGGCAAACTGTGTGCGATAATCTGAAAGAGGAAAGTACTGGCGTGTGGTCTATTTGGGCTGACGTATATAAAACTAAAATATCCGAACATATGAAAAAATTTATATTAAGGGAATCAATTGATGGATTGCGCGTTCACTGGATTGTTTCGGAGTGGGAAAAAGTTATCATCGAAGAAGAATCCGGAGAGGGGAAGCGGATAAAGTCCGAAATTTTAGTACCGTATCAACCATCGATACCCTTGCAAAAATTTTTAACAGCTGTTTGCAAAGATCTAAATAAAATTATACCTCATACGCTTCCGAAGTGAGTAAATATTGCGACACAATCCGACACAAATTGATATGCCATCGTGACATATTTTACCTTCTATTTTCTAATTTTAGGAGGGTGCTGCAGCAAATTATCGAAAGCATTATTACAGAACTGTTTAATTATTATCTCAACGCGTTCAAGAATGTAGATGTCAGACAGAAGCAAGCGTTTCAAATACTGTACGATGTAAGATATTGCACATTGCTCATGGTGCCTCGTGAAAACAAAATTCTCAATGGATTGTCAGCTAAAACTTGCGATGCAGTGCTTGCGAAGATAGATCCGTTCGACTATGATGTCTTTAATCCATTTATTCATACTAACGTTAAGAAATCCGTTCAAAGATCTTTGGTAAGTATATTATTGCTATCAACGTACGAAGACAGAACTTTGGTGCTAATTCTCATGTTATTTTCCAGTTAATATTTGGAAACTTAGTATCTCATTTAGAACAATTGCACTCAATCTTGGGTGCGCGCAATGAACATGTAAACAGCGATAGTGGAAAACCCGAACCGCCTGCGGTACTTGCAATCTGTACGGGAGCACCGTGGTTCCCGCCGCTAACTGTGACTGCTCCTACGAGAAATTTACCAATCATGTCAGTGCCGATACCCGATAAACAGGTACATAAATTTCCTCATTTCTTTACACTTTAGTGATACAACTAATAGAGTAATATTGTCAAACTTGAACCAGCAAAGTATCTTCAATCATTTTCTATATGTATATACGCACCTACTCTTAGATTGTGCCATTTGAATGAGATAAAGATATCACGATTGTAAATTTGGTAAGCTGACAAAGTTTTGCATGGCGTGATGTTGAATTAATGAACTAATCATTTTTTAATTAACGCGACTATGTAATTCCATTTGTTCTTTTATACCGCTAATTATAACTTTTTATTTAAAAAACAAAACCGGTATGTTTTGATGAAAAAAATTCTCTTATATTACATTGAGACATTTAGAAAATACTAGTGGAGACTGATTTTAAAAAATTAATTAGAATAACATCTATTAAATAAATATATCCCCAGAATTTAATCAATTTAATCAATTTTTAATTTAATCAATCAATTTCTATACATTTTAATTTTTGTTAGTTTGTCAATTGTACTAACAATAGTGCGACGCGAGTAATCTTTTAAATTAAAATATGTATTCATTTGTAGCGCAAGAAAGTAACAACAAAAGAAAATACAAAAAATGATTCTGCCAGTGCAACAATAAAATCCGGAGCAGCTGCTTTTTTCGGTGCTATGGGATCGGATTGGTTCAGCAGTGGCAGTTAACTAATTTGTTAATTACTTTTATATAAAGATTGTAAATATCATTATATATAATATAATCTGTAAATAATACGTCAATAGAAGATATCTTTTTACCATGTTATGTTATCTGTTTTATACTAAATAAACAACCCAACAAATCTATAAATATGCATTAAAAGTGTAATGTTGATTTAACAGTTTTATTTGCAGATAAAACTTTGTGAATGAAGTGAACGAAAACTTATTGATATACCGCATGCGAAAATTGGCCTATCTTTCGATAAATGTGAAGCATTAAAAGTCGATATTTTATACAAATGCGTAAAATAGTATATTATACGATTTTTTTTTCGTGATATTCTTGTTTCAATTTAAAATTACTTACCTAAACGACCATGTTGTAAAAAAGTAAGTGCGGGTAAAAACGCGCGTGAAGTACATCACACATACTGCAACGAAACACTTAATCGCGAATATACGCGGTAAACAAGACAATCTAATGCGTAATACGTCAATACATAATATTTATCTCATACTCGCATGTACTTTAATTAGCACTCCCGATAAAAATTTGCATTTGTTATACATTTTCGAGGTGAAATACATGATATCACAGAGCGTTCGAACATACGTACATACAAAATTATCAAGGCGGCCGGAAAGAAGGCGTGCGCATATGTGCAGTGCGATTAGCAATGTTACCAAATTACAATTAGTGAAAATATATCTGATTTTCGGTCGCTCTAACAAATGCTAGAGATAATTACTTCCGAAACAAAGTTCCACACATCAAGTGTCACATCTAAATATTAGTATCTCATGATTAAATTTAATTGAAAGCAACCAACTTTACAAACACACATATCATATTATTCTTATAATAAATAAATACTTAGAAACAACTTTAATGTTTAATAAATTTATTGTAGCTTAAAGGTGAATTAAATTTTTCCAAAAATAGTTTTTAAAAATGTATATTTAAGAGATAAAATACACAGCATTATATATTAAATAGTTGATCCAATTTTTGTCGAGTTTTTTCAACAAAAATTATTGAATACACTTGGATGATAAAACAAATCGAAGCAGTTTCGATAAATTGATAATATATTTCACAAGCAAGATAGATAGCTACAATATTATACATAATAATGAAAAATTTGAAATTAAACAAATTGGGAGTGTAAATGTAAACTAATCAACTGTTCACTTTTTTTCTTTATCTTTTTCCTTTTCTTTCTCTTTATCTTTATTTTGCTGTAACGATCCGACAGCTTGGCGAACAGCTTCGGAATGCGGATCCACACCTGGTAAGTTCTCTAGAACTGATTGTAGAAAAGCAGGATCCGACATGACAGCTGCATAATCTTCCTCTACATCCATCGCTTCTTCTTTCTGCGATTCTAACTCCTCTGCACAATAATAATAGAGAAATTACAAATGATGAGGAAAAACAAGCATTAATTGACTTATCTGTTATAGACTTACGCTGATCTTGCATGGACATTTGCATAGCAAAAGCAATTTGTTCTTCTTCCGTCATATTAGTGAAATCCGGCACATTTCCCCTGCTTGGAGCAGTGTTGTCAGTAGCGGCAGTCGATTCGTCAGCTCCTTCGAGTGACATAGCAAGGGCACGTTTCAGCATTGCCTCCTCATTAGGAGCTTCCTTGATAGTTTCCGGCTGCTTATTCGCAGCAGTCTCGTTCGCCTGCGCACGACGTGCCTCATCTTCTTGCCGTTGTCGTTGCTCCTCCATAGAAACACGCAAAGCCTAGGAATCGTATAAAAAAAATTAATCACCGCTATCTTACAACAAATGCTAATAAAATGCATTTTACCAACCAATGCAAGTTCGGGATCTTCATTTGGATCGACACCAAACTCAAAAGCGGCACTACCCATACCAGCTGCGCCCATTCCGTCTTCACCCTGGATTATAGGAGATGAGATCAGAGCATCTGACAAATGTGGCCCCGGCGGAACAGTGACAAGATGACTTCCGGTGCCATCTTTGCCATTCAATGCATTCACAAAGGCAGTTAACACTTCGTTATTGATGCTTTCTTCACCAAAACTTATGACATCAACGTTCACTTTTTCCTTTTTCAAGCGCTTGGCTAATTTCACTAATTCCTTTTCATCAATGTCTATCGGACTTCCGATAAATGCAACAATACGCATTTTATGATTTTTTCCTTGCCGATGTTTCAACGCTAACTATAGAAATTATACAATTCTCATTAATATATGTTTTTCAGATACCTATATTTATATAATTAAAATAAATAAGGGATACTTACATGAGCAATTCTAATGCCCGTAATGAGACACAATTTTCCATTTGGCTGAACCTGATGCAACTTGGACAATATTCTGCCTACATCACTTGTAAGCGTTGCTAACACCTCAACGCTGAAAAAAAACAAAGAAATTTATATTTAACTTACTATACGTTATAATCACGGATATTGATACGTACTTAGCAAGAGTTATCAAGCCAACGTTGTTCTCGGGATTCGAACGAGTCTTGGAATGACACACTAAGTTGACCGCATCTTGCTGCGCTTGTAACCGGGTAGGTACAAAATCCCCATTTCTCATATAATCGCTGTTATCGACGCTGTAGACATTAGAATTGCAATATTAGTACAAGCAGTTAATAATATCATCGTTTTCCAATCATTTAGAATCAAATATTTTTAGTTTGATGTTCAAGATTGTCAACGTCATTGTCAGTACGCTAACCTCCAATTTGTGAATCTGCCAGGTATATCCATATAAAAGTGAATAAACGTGTAAGTTTTGATTGATACTTCTTAATTGCGACGAATAGATTCTGCACAATTAGTGAAAATATCACGAAAGGCAATATAAAATTATAAATTCTTATAAAATCTTACCATATCATTGTACTTTCCAGCACCATGTTGGATGAATCGACTGCTTTACTCGCAAGACGGCGCGACGCGATTCATTCAATTTTCATCACTCACGTTTCGTATTATGCGCGTGCGTATATAAAAAAATATACATAATTTAAAGAGCAGTTGCTATTTATAAATATTAATTAACCCATTTTATTTATTTTTTTTTGTAATGAAATCGATTATTTTGCTTTGCTCATGTTAAAATTATAACATTTATGTGTGTACTCTCTTAAAGTAAAACATTTCTCCTTTCTCGAACATATTAGCTGCAAACTAGAATCTGGTAAGTTAAAGAATTCTCTTGTGATTTTTCTAAGATTATTTATTAATTAAAAAAACTGTTATATACATATATATATATATGTAAAACAACTTGTGTTTATTATATAAAAAAATAACACAATTCTTTACGTAGAATGTGATTTGATTACAAAATCTGAAAAAGTATAAGAGGATGAGGGAAGCGGCGTAGGCGACGACGAGCGATCGTCATTTAAAGCGAGCGTTGAATATCTCGGCGCTTCGCTCATGAAGACGGCCTGTTCGTAACTCGGTGGCAAATCCTCCCGTGCAGTAGCCGATAACATAGTCATTTGTCTCGCTCGCCTCCTCTCGTCGAAAACCCGTAAAATAATCATGGCTGGCCCCAATAACAGCATAATCACTCCGATCACCACCATAGCAACAGCCGTCGCTGCGCTACCGTTGCTTATGCGAGAAAATTTTATCCTATTTTCGTTTCTCCGAAGATTGTCTACGCCGTAATCGCCGGTTTTTTCACGGACTGACGATATCTGCGTCGATAATTTGTGCATCGTAGGCCGTGATGTGTTTTCCACGAAATCAGAATCCTTTCCCGTCGCATCGGTCTCTTCCTCCTGCGAAATTGATTCCGATTCTGAATGTGTGACAGCCTTCTCCACTTCTGAGATTCTGTTAGCAAGAGTACGCTCTTTGTCACGAGCTATTCTCGAAATTCTGTTCCCTGTGCTTTTACCTTCGAGATCGCGCTGGTTTATATTCATTAATTGATTTTTCATCGGCGAACTTGGTGTTCCTTGATTGATCATTGGGACCTCAAGAGAATCCAAAAAGGACAGCGTGGATCGTTCCTCTTCCGTTACAATTTCGAATGCATCTCCCAATGTACTTCTAATTACATTTAATCCAGGACGATTTTGATTGTCTAAGGGCGACTCCGAATTTATTTCAATTATCATCTTTGCGTTCTTATCGACCAATTGTTGCTGGACGGATATAGCAAGATCATAATCATTTTCGATGTATCTCATAGACGATACAGTGGATTCGACACCAAGGCCTATCGATGGATTTATCTGCGAAAAAGAAGTATATTCTTCATTAATTTAATTTTCCTTTTTTATCGATTAATTTAATCAATCTTCCATTTTTTCCGTTAATAATAGTATGTTGATAATTTCTTATCAATGTTTATCATTTAATTATAGCAAAGTATGATAAAAAGAATTGCGATCATTTTAAAGCGCAGTTGCATATGGCAAAGCTTACTCAATTATTATTAAACTTATTAGTTGTGATTAGCATTTGATTAAATGCTAATTACCTCAATAATGTTGTTTGTTTCTAGCATTTTTCTGCGTAAGGAACTGACGCCTCTCTGAAGGAGGAAAATACCGATAGCGTTCCAGATGATCAGTTGTAATATAACGACCGCTCTCGAGGCCCATCTGTTTGTTCGCGAGGTGAGAGACATTATGACAATATCACACCGACGATTATAGTCGGAAGTCAACGCGCGACACCTCTCGCACACCTGCTGCGCCTTGTCCCATAATAATATGCGACATTTTTGTCATTATACATTCACCGCTCAAAGCCACCGTAGACGGCGATGAACGACATGCGAGATATCTATGGGATGGATACCGCAGAATCTAACAATTTAACAGTCATATGAAGATTAGATACATCGGTTACATCCTTCAATGCAGGTATTATTGCAATGTAAATAGCGTCCGAACAATCTAGTCACTATGATAGCAAGATGCAGAGATAAATGGAAATTTGCATGCAACATTACTGTATCGGATTCACGGTCGTGGTGTAAGCAGCCGTCAATCGTCCTCAGCGCAGCACGACATATTGTGACTTATTTGCTCGGTTATACGCGATAGGTCGTGGCGCGTGCAATAGCGAATGACTCATTTCCACTACCTTGCACCATCCCGTTATCCCGTACGCAATATACGCACGAGATGCACGGCCAACCGACGACCCTGAACGAGAACCGATGTCTGCATACATTGCGGAGTTGCTACTCGACAATGTTGCACAGTGATGTTTGCCGGTGCGATGCATCTGTTTAGGAACGAATTGTATGTCACATGAATTTCGTAAATTTCGCTCATTTCGCATTAAATCACAAATTAAATTTGCTGTGAAATTTTTGCATATAAAATACGTGCGGTATACATACCCTCGCGATACGAATGTCAAAGAGTAGCACACTCGATATGTAATTATCGTCTTCAATGGAGATAAAATATGATAAAAAATCAGTAATATCGAATTCTAATTAGAAGCATTTTACACAACATGTAAAAAAACATGTGATCATTGAGAAATTGATGTTGTAATTTTTATGCCGGTTGGCAATTGCACAGCAATACCATCTAAAGTAAAATCGAATAAACAAGTAGTCGATGATAAATGCAGAACTCCATGTGACCGATACCTGATAATATTACCGCTCTTTGATTATCTCTTGAGATCTCTTTGTTGTGTACAGTCACGAAATTTACACACATGGCTGTCTATAATAATACTTTTTCAGTGATCATGTCGGACAATGTCCGGAGCGAGTGATTTTACGCTGGTGACCCGTCGAAAAAAGCATCATAACGAAAAAAGAAAATTGAGCAGAGGTGCAGCTAATCAGAACGTGCATACGCAAGACTGCGAAATCGACTACGAACTCCTTACTCGGTAAGCCGTGTCACAGCTGATTTGTTTTACGATAACGAGATGCGCCGGCCACCCCGACTTAACCTAATTGGCAATACGTTTTTACGACAATTTTCAGCACGTTAGACAGCACACTAGTCGAAATCAAAGACACGTCGTTTACCAAGTTTGTTCTTAGCCAGCTGGCGGAGTCTCTGAGCGTTCTAAACTCTAACAATATTTCCGAGATAATCTGTTACGGGTTAGGACGATTCTCGCAGTTTAGATCGTCGAAATATCAATTAGCGCTATTACTATGTTTGAAAACACGATACGACGCTCGTGTGTTTTTGTACGATCCAGCCTTTTGTCTCGAGGAAGTGCAGCTCCTGCGTGCTTTGGGTCTGGAAGTTATAGATACGAATGAGGAGGGCAAGCGTGTCATTCATCAAGATAAGATAACGCTCGTGTACATGCCGCATTGCTCGCGACAACTGACCAATAACTTCCTCTACGCGAACTGGGGAGCTGGATTGAACAATTGTATTCTACTCGCTAACAGTTTCTCAGGGATCGTCGACAGTTGTTTGCACAGAGATGTATTGAATACAGCAGCTTACATACTGCGCATTCAACCTTATGTTACAGAAATTCAATTGGGAAATTCTTTTGTACACGAGGAAGTTTTCAACGATATTAGCATTCATATCTTTGCCAAACAAGATTTGCTTAAAGTGCCGGCAGATTTTTGGAATTCTAGAGAGGAACCACGATATTTAGTGGATGACGTCGAATTTGTTACAGCCGCACAGTGATAAATAATATCTGACGCATTGTAATTATTTTCTTTCATTGTTATGCATCAACTTATAGTTAAAACATTCTTTTTTCGTTGTATGTATAATTAATTGCTTAATTCGCTTTTAGAATACAACAACAATGAATAATAATATTAAAATTGTTCGCTCTCTGGCCCAAGAACTTCGCCGAGTTTCTCAGAATAAGAGTACGAAAAATAACGCAATGTTACAATATATCATGGAACAAGCTCACGCCCACAAAGAAACATCTGAAGTTTTATGTAAAGCGAGAGAGGAGTTGAAGAATTTAGCAGAAATGTATCTATGCTACTTGAGATCACAGCAAATATGTAAAGAGATTCATAAACAATACGCTGGCAAGGGTGAACGCAGTATAAAAGAAACTGCGGATCTTGTGGGTTTTAAGCTGCCTCATGATCCAAAATGAAAGATAATAGAATTTTGTAAAATATTGTTAGTGATACATGGACATATTTCATCCTGTATAATACCCATCTTTACTTTATTGTATATCTGTAAAGATAATGGTGATCTGAATTCAAGATTATCATAATAAATTGTTTGCGATAAAAATTTATTTTACTTTTATATCATTATAAAAGTATAAAAATATATTCTTATTAATAACGAATTTATGAATTTCTTAAGATTATACAAGCGTTTTTCCTGTTAATTGTTTCAAAAGTTCTTTTCTTTCTACTAGACGCATGCAAAATTTTACGAACGACACAATTTATACGAAATATATACGAGTCATTTTACTCTATCATCTTCCTTCGGAAGCTTTGTGATGCCATTTTTCTTTGATTTTTCAAATGTCTTTGATTTACTGGTAAAATACTGATCGAGGTTAATTTCGATGTCATTCAAAAAGCCGAATTTTTACGATAAAGAAAATTTTTTAGACAAAGGAACAAGTAATAGTAAGAAGGAGCGAGGTCCGGAGAGTGGAAGATAAGATAGAACATTCCAATGCCAGCAACTTGTTCCGAACGGCCAACTGCAATCTGGCGTTGTCGTGATAAAAGACAACACCTCGCCTATTAGCTAATTCTGGACGTTTCCTGACGATCGCCGCGTCGTCGAGCTGAGAGTAGTACTTCTCAGAATAACAAAAAGAATTTTTCGGACAACCCAATGTCTTAAAGATGAATTAATTGTGATACAACGTATAAGCTAAACATATGCAACATTTCTAGAAATTATCTTACTGATCACTGTTCAGGAATATTCCTTACGTATACATTTTGCAATCGTCGATAATTGCATATTGCTTGTGCCTTCGTAAATTGTGCCAATCTTGGAATCCCTGAAATACTTCTCCTGAGGAAAATCTGTCGTAAATCCAACACCGCCCATAAAGTCTATGCACTTCGCGGTGACACGTAGTGCAGTTTCTGTGGATGTATAACGTATGTTATTGTCTCATCAACTTTTAATCGACAAGATATTGAAATTAGCAAATCACATACCGGATGCAATTAACTTGGCCATAGCTGCTTCCTTCATAACGTCCTTCTTAGCATCCACCAATCTAGCTGCATTGTAAACGAGCAACCTGGCGCATTCCACTTCCGTCACAGCTTGAGCTATTTGATGTTGCATTGACTGAAATCAGAAATTACCCCTCAGATGGAAATCTACAAGGATTTATTTAAGGAAAATAAGAAACGGATCTTGATTATTTACTTGGAATGAGAAAATATCCTTTCCGAATTGTTTCCTCTCAAGCGTATACGGTATGGTCGCGTCTAAGCATCCTTGTGCTATGCCGATCATTTGGGCTCCAATACCGACTCTACCTGTAGGCGTATAATGTATTGTAAGAGCGTTGAGAGCGAGGAAATTTTCGTATACTTTGCTTGTTTCGAGCAACAAAGAATAACGGCAGCCGACGAACGAGAACATCCTCGCGAATCGACTTCTCCGCAGAGTCATCTGCGAACCGCAAATCCGTTCAGACTTGATAGCCGCTCGTTTTTAATTTCTATCTTTTATATCTCTCTACTCGAATACGTTGAATGTATTTGCTGACTATTGCCACTTATTTATTTTATTTTTATGTATCTTGAGCGCGAAATCAAATATTCTACGTACCCTCGTTTAAAAATCCAGCGGCATATTTGTATCCATGTCCATATTGACCCAAGATATTGCTTTCGGGTACCTAAAGAGTGAAAATGCCATAATAATTTTAGTTGTTGATAGAAATTAATTTCGATTTCTTGATTCATTTTGCTGTTACACACCCTAACGTTGTCGAAATGGATCATGCAAGTGCCGGATGCCTTGATCCCAAGCTTGTCCTCGGGTTTAGCTACCGTCAAACCTGGCGTCTCGCGGTCCACAAAGAAAGTAGTAATGCCGCGATATTTCTGTTTGATTAAAAGAACATTACGTCGACTGGCATACATTTTTTTACACGCGCAAGAATTTACTCACTTCAGAAGGGTTCGCGTTGGCGAAAACCAAGAAAACTCCCGCGATGTCAGAATTCGAGATCCACATTTTTGTGCCATTGATCACATAATCGGCACCGTCCTTTTTGGCCTCGGTCTTGAGAGAAAAAGCGTCTGAGCCCGAACCAGGTTCTGTCAAGCAAAAACTACCAGCCTAAAAAAAAATACTTTTCTGTCACATAAGTCCTGAAATCGATGTATCATTATGTAACGTATGTATTTTTCCATATGATTCTTGATACAATTACTTACATAATTTTGGGATAATTTAGGCAAATATTTTTTTTTCTGTTCTTCAGAGGCGACTTTGATAATCAGCGAGTTGACTAAGGTATTATGAATGTCAACAAGAGCGGCTACGGCTCCGTCAACTTTCGCGACTTCCTCAACAGTTAAAATTGTGCTCATGAAATTGCTACCTGTGCCGCCGTATTCGGTGGGAACTTCAAGACCCATTAACTGAAATTAGCAAAGTTTTTTAGAAATTAATAAATAACCTACTTTATTTTATTAATTCATATATTCGCATTTTAAAAAATATTACAAAAATTTGTAAGTAAAATTGTTATTATATTCATTTACTATTTTTTCATTACGTGAACAATGTGATTATTCACGTACAAGAATTTTTCGTAAGCTAAATACTGGTATTATGTACAAAAAGTTGTACATGTATTGTGGTCTTATTATATATTTTATAAGATTCTGTAGAATTGACATTTTCTCTTTTAATGAAAGTCTAGCAAGAACTTCTCAAAACTGCCTTTATGTAGGTGTTATTCACGGAAAATGAATGTTGAAATATGTGATATTCACATATAGATTATATAAAATTAAAAAATATATTGAAAGAACAATAATAACAAATATCGTAACATATTTGTAAATTCTTTAAAAACAAGATAAAGCTAAAATATACTTATGAAATACATTAGTATAAATAAAATCGCATTATCGCCTTATCACCACTTAAATATGTAATAAAATGATAAAATATAATAAAAATCTTTTCTTGCATTTAATAGCAGCTCGTAACGCAAATATTTTTCCTTTTTTTTTTATTTAACTCAGCAATGTCACTTTCAATAAGACATATTTGCGTGGGGTATATTGTTATTGGCATTATCATAATTATGCAACAACTGCTCGCAATCGCGAAGAGAAAACGCAATGTCTGTTTTTATTAGAGAAGTCCGATTAGATTTATTGAAGTCTAGTTTCTTAGCGAAATCTCTCGGTGTAAGATAATTAAGACATGGTAAAGATAATTGTTTTTCAAATATATTGAAAATATTATACATTCATCACACTTACGCCATTTTCGAACAATGCCTTTAGAACGCCATCGTCTATTTTTCCTTCCTTCTCCATTTTCCGCACGAGTGGAGCGATTTCCTCCTTAGCTAGTTTAGCGACTGATTAAATAAAAGAAAAAAAAGAACGGACAATGTTTAAATTCCGAAAATATATTGCACAGAAATAAATTTTTAGCCTGGCGAGCTCGCTTATCAACTTGTGATTTTTATGGCTAGATATTTGACACTTACCAGTTTCTTTCATCATCAATTCATCGTCTGTAAATTGCGTCAAAGGACTCGGACATTGCTGGAGTGACACGCATAAATGTATTTTTCGCGTTTGCCTCAATTTTTGCGGCATCTGTAAAATACGTAAATTTTTATCTTCATGTACCGCTTAGCTTATCAAGTGCGTATAAAAAATGCACTTTTTTAATCGTTTCTTAAAAAGTATATATTTTTATGTTTCATCTGAAGAGTGTACAAGTGAGTGCGTGCAGAAGATTAATGATCTGTCAGTTACCGTAATTATTTATTTAACCTTAGGAATAGAACGTAGCATTGCATACATTCAATAACATACTACAAATATATACTACATATGTTCAAGGTAATAAGCATATAACATTATATAACGCATGTATATAAAATAAAATTAAAGACAATTCAGCAAAATCAAGATATGTCAAGATATATCAAATAATTTTAAAAGTTCCTGCATATTTTTTATAAACTATTGTAAAAATAAGTATAAAAAAGATAAAAATAACTTTCAATATAATTTCTCTCTTTTTCGATCGTTTGCAATTAGTCTACTAATTGCCCTTTTAAAATAATGAATTAAATTGAATGGATGTTATAAAATGATACTAAATATGGATAATATGAACTTTGAAAATTACATGACATGACTCAATGACTGAATACTGAAAAGTTTTCCGTGTGCATAGACAAATGTTACAATACAACCGAATATAATTAATAGATTAGTGTCATGTGACAATGTGAAATAATGGATAAAAAATACTAAATCGTATAAAATCTAACAGAGTGGAATCAAATAGATTTTATCTTTTAATACGCTTAACGACATCAAGATATCTTCCTGGATAAGAAAAGATTTAGTAGCACTCTTAGAGCATACTTTAAATATTACAAGATATATCCAATTACTTCGAAATCAGATAAAATAATAAACAAGAAAAAAATAATTCGCACTCACGTACTTGACGGAAAACTGATCTGAGTGTAGACGCGTTCATGTCTGATGCGTGCCTTCTTCGGGTTCTTTGTACAGAGTATTGAGAAATATGCCCACAGTGATGTTAACTGTCCGCAGGCTAAATACTGACTAAAGATGATTTAGTGAGTCGTCTACGTTTTATGTCGTGTCCGTCGAGAGGAGCCGATCTAGATTGTACTTTCGCGTGCCTACAAAACAGGTTGTTGCGCAATGATAAAATAAGAAGTTAATCACATCAGGCCAGCTCCAGTGGGGCCTGTCCGCTTGGGATGTCTGCTTCATCATTCTCCTTTGTTTATTCGATCATAAATAAGCACATATGGTCGCTTATCATATATTGATTTTTATCAATACCGCTTGTCGCAAGAATGCTTACGTCAAATTCTTATCGCCAAACATTCTATCTTTCAAGGAAATACGTACGCGTATTTGTCAGAAGTACAATTTGCCTTGTAGTTTGAAGTTGCCATCGCTATCATAATATTCCCTAATTTTCTGTAAAATATTTAAAAGTTTTGTTACTACTCTAACGTTACGAATTGCTGTGTTACATCAATGATGACTTAACAGTTTTTCTAATGTACTTTAATCTGTAAACAGCACACGATAATACAAAATTTGTTTACCTCTTTAGACCGGTATTGTTATGTAGATTGTTCCATTCGATAGATTTAATGGATATGCAATTTTTTGAAAACATTTATAATGCGATTTGTGCTGAATGGCATATCAGATTAGTGTTTAATTTATTAAAATTGTTAACAAATGTAACGTTCATATACGTTATAGACAATGAAAATCAAATGTTATCTCGTTTTAAAGACAGCTGCAAATTAGGAACGCCCTGACGTAAGAAGATATTTGTTTTCGCGTCGAAGTTTTTTACATCAAGCATCTAGTTGTTCACTATGCACTGTGACAGTTGATTCAAAAAGAAATTAGCGATGTTGCTTCAGATCTATTTGCCAATTTGACGGTTTAAAATATTAAATACTGTCCTAAAAGTAAAAACAGGTAAAAGTTATATATAATAATTAGTTTTAAAATCATGTATAAGTTGTTTTGCTCTATCACAAAATGGCTATAAACTCAAATGTCAGCAATGCAGATCGACAGGAAATTTGATAAAATTTGCTGTCAATCTTCTATATTTTTTTAGATTATTCTCCGCATGGAGGAAAGTAGCCATGTTGTTTCGTCACGGCGTGCCTTCAACTCGCCTATTAAATTATATAGCACATGGACTCAATCTTCCAACATTGCTAACATTTGGTTATCTAAGTTTATGACATTTCACTTACTAGGAAATTTAGATTATTTATTCATTTTTTGCGGGATTGGTATTACTTGTTTAATGTTCAATATATTAATATTTACCAAATGATTTTATAATCAGTGATTATTTCATTAGGCTATATGCGTGAAATACAAAGAGTTTCTCTTTATTTACATATTTGTGAATATAAAGTAATTAATTTGTGCAAAATGTAACAACTGCTACATGTAAATGTAAGCACGAAAGTTATAATTAATCATTCGTGGCGATTAATAAAATCAATAAAATTGTCAAAGTTTTCTATCAAAGAGATTCTATTAAAAAAAATATGTTAGCAGGACAAAGAATGACATAGAAGATGAAATACAGAAGATGTAGAATACAGTTTAGACATCAACATAGAGGCAACTTAAAAAAAAAAATGTGTTGGTAATTTTGTCCACGAATATTAATGCCAACCGATGACAGATGGCAGAACTGTAAAGATTCGTAGCGTTTAGCTCAGCCATCTAGAGTATTCAACGTTTATGGACTCTTGAGTCACACGCTGTGTTTATCTCTGTTTTATCAAAGTATTTATTGTGTAATTATCGAATAGCGATAAACTGATATAGCACAATAACCAATAATCGTCGGTTCTTAACGGTCACGCCGACTTTTTGTATTCTATTCTGTGCGTTTCAACGTAAAGCCGCGAGACTTCAGCTATGCGCTTTTTCGCAGGTCTCAAGAAGCGCATGTAAAACGGTGCGTTTAATAATTACGCCATTCTCGGCGCCGGTTGTGCACTGCAGCAAACGCGATTTCGCGGCGTCGCGGCACACAAATGCGTGGACAGTGAGTTTTAACCGGTCGGACAGAGCTGCGAGTTGGCGCACGGTGGATCGGCAACGGCCAGCCAGTAGAAGCGTCAGGCTTGGCGGCGGTGGCAGTGGCGGAGAGGACAGAGGTGAAGGCGGCGGTGAAGGCGGTGGCGGAGGCGGCGGGGAAGCTGTTCATCGAACGGAACAGCCGCGCGCGCGGTGATACGGACGGCGAGCTGTTGTACGGTTCGTGAAACGGGCACGGGCATATCTCGAAAAGGAGGCGACGGCTGACGGCGTTTCCCTGCTGGGTAAGTCACATTATCGGTACGACGCGGCCGATCCGGCCAATTCCGCGCGATTCGATTTCGGCAAGCACGGGGATCGCGGCTTTGCGAATCGCCGCTCATTACTCGTTCGCGCCTGACGATGAGTGACGTAGCGCAAGGGGTGTGTCGGCCGATGCTATTCACACCGCGACGCGATGCACCACGCGACTTCGATTTCTCGTTACCGTCGCCGTTGTTCCCGGCGTGAACGGGAAGCCACGCCGTGGCGACGGCGAAGACGACAACGACGACGACGAGTCTTGCCTTTGTGCCGTTTTTTCCGTCCGTCGCCTCGCATGACCGAAATCCAAATTTGCCCCCTAAAATGTCGCCATTTGCATCGTCCTCTGTCACTGTCTACAACGCGAATAGCTACCCTGTGATACTCTTATCGCACATATCTATATCTCGGCCTTTCACTACTGACGGTCGACGATTCATCGATCAACGTTTAGGTTACGAGCGTTCCGCTCGGCTGATTATGCAAATTCGCGAAACTATCGATTGAACTTGTAAGATCGAAGCGACAGGTTTCATCATATTATGTTGAGAATAATTATCGTATTGTGTCGTTTATATATATACTGGCAGCAATTTCCAATCGAATTCCAATGTAACGCTCGTTTGTGCAGATAGAGATACCGCCGATTCGCCTGTCAATAATTCTCATTCCGATTATTTCGACAAAGGTCAGGACAATAACACGTTCAGAAGTTGATGTTCGAGCTTATTTAAAATCAATTAAAGTGTTTTCGTCTAATAAGCCAATGACTGTGCGGCATAGTTTTTCGCATGAGTGTGAACAACGGAATGCGACACGCTAATGTTCCATTTTGTGGCGGCCCGTTTCTCGAAAATCATTGCTCTTTATCGGTGCTCCGTGCAATGGAGAATTAATTTTACCTCATCATTTCTTCCCTATCAGTATTTACTTTTGTCTCATAATTGATAGCGCTCTAGGATGCTCGCTCGCTGCGACGGGCATAATCTGTGATTAACCATGACGTCATTGCGTTAAGTGTCCGTCGCCGTTGTCGCCGGCCGGGTATCCGACAATAATCCGCATTTACGTATTCATTTTAACGTGTGATGTCAACGTTAAAATGGCCATTTATCGCGATGTAAATGTCACTCGGTGTTAACTGCGAATCCGTAATTACCATTCAGTCTCGCTTCTCAATTGATTTTTCTATCATCATTTTCTATCGGGTATCGATTGCTCATTCTATTGCTTATAACATTGCAGATATTCTTCTGCAACATATTGCGACCTATGTCAATAATCTGTGCGGGAAGAGAGATCGGTCAATTCAGACTCTGAGACTAATGAGGATTAATGAGTTAATTCAAACGAATCTTAGATCGTTCGAGAAACCTGTATTTTTCGGGTCCGTAAACAAGTCGACTAAGCACGTGTGCAGGTATACGCGCACTTACGCACGTACGCGTGCACGTAGCGATTCCATAGCTACGGGCTACGTTGCGTAAGGGGCTAATCATCGCATCACACGGCTCCCGCGTCGGATGCACAGTGATACAACACAGCTCGTTTGGAACTTTTTCTTCCTCTCTTTTTTTTTTTTTATTTTCATCACGATCTCCTCCACGTATAATCAACACACCGTGATGGAATCATATGAGAGAAACGTATGTAAATCAAAGAGGACGAGAGACGCTCGACAGAGATTGATCGCAGGCTGTTGAATTGATTAATCATGTATACCGATTGTTTGTGTCTCGGCGTGTATTTATTTATAAATTTGCAAGATATTTTCATTTTTTCAGCGCTACTTAAGATGATCAATACGTTGCCACTCCGGGCACGCGGCACGTCTCAGCCTCGATAACTTAGCAGATGTAACAAAAAGAAATAGGAGATGCGCGAATATCCGACTCCGTCCCTGGTGCCTCTCTATTTTAAGACTAGGACTCGCGGACTCGCGCAGACCAACGTCCATGATCGCTTTCATTCAATTCGCAGAGTAGCCCGCATTGTCCAGTTATCGTTTACCGAGATAACGTTTGTACGAATGACGGCAGTGTGCGAGTCCAAGAAGATGAAATATCGTAACCGAGTGACAATCGTTGCTCAGTTTATTTTACAAAATTTTCGTTGCGAGAGAATGCTTAAATTGGAAATTATAATTATAGCTGTCTTAATTACAATTGTTTTTTATTATGTACTTTTATAATTAGCGAATTACACGCTGTCGTACTTCGTATGCTCGAGAAATCATTGTGGCCGAGCATCCATTGTTCCTTTATGTTTCCATTGACGCGTTTATTTAATTTCTTCATCGCTCTAGTGCTCTTGTTCGTTCGGCCAATATCGAGCGAATATTGGCAACGAATTACAACGGCCGTGTCGCGCGTCAACGAGGCTACGCGTATATGCGAGGGACTTAAACGGAGCCACTTATACCGAATACCTCAACCCCTTAACATTAATTACCATCAATTCATACCGAGCCGTTATTCACAACTGTTGCTATATTTTTTGCAAGCGGCGTTTCCGGACTGAACGGGCTGGATTTCGTAGTGTATCGATAGGACGTAATGTTAACGAGAGCGAGTTGTCGGCTGCTCTTTGCACTTGGCAAAATTTCAAACGATAACACACTACGAATATCCCGCGTTATTTTCGTATTAGATTCGAATTGTTTGCAAGCGCGTATTCGTACGGAAATACATATTTCTGTATTACTAGCGCGTAACGAGATGAGGCAAATTTCGATGGAACATAAATTTCCGAATGAAGCAACGCCGAGTAAACTAACGTCAGGCTGCCTTTTGTCTCGCTCTAAACATTAAGTTTACATAATTATCAACACACAAAGTTGCGCGAAGCCCGGAAAAATTTGACTGTGCGCGATCGGCTCGATCGTGTTGCGTGCGCGCCACATAATCCCGAGCTTAATTATCGCGCTCGTTCCTTTTTTGTGCACGCTAGGGCGGAAGTGCAGACGCATGACGCACGCTTTCCGGCGCGGTAACAGTCGAACGCCCAAGCTGTATGCGTCGAATCGAACTAATCTCGTCGGTCTATCGATCGGTGATTTTTAGCGACGCTGGGGGAAAAAAAAATGCATCGCTCGAGGAGGACGTTACGATGTTTGTTGTGGTTGCGTTATAACACTGCCTACGCCGGCGGAATATTTAGCGTGGGATCCGACCGCGGCGGTGCGGGAAGCGCGGCGTGAAAAGGTGAAAAGCGATGCCGTAGGATAAGGATGTGTGTTGCCGAGTGCGAGAGTACGTTGCGTGTCCAATGCACCGGTACTTGGCGTAAGGAAAGCCGAGCGGTGAACGACCGGTGACACAGATCTGCGGAGCTAAGCGAACGCTGAGCGAGCGATACTTGCTACACGGATGTGAACATTGTGTTTCAGCGCCGGTAACGTCAATAATATATTGGTCAGTCGAGAGAGAGAGAGGGAGAGAGAAAGGAGGAGGACTCGAGTGGCGACTCCCGAAAAAACTTGTAGCTATATAAAAGGATGTCGTAACGCGTCTCCATGTCGCACGCACACGATTCCTGGTAGGGCCCCGCAACTTTATTGATCGCACACCGGTAAGGTGTCCATATACCTCGCATTGGATTCGGGGAAACGAGTACAAATGCCGCTTTCGCGTATTTCGAACGAACGACACCTGACGCACCGCAATCCCACTCTTCGCGTTTATAATTTTTTTCTTTAGCACTTTCTACGATTCACGTTCTACTATTTCTATAACAGATATCGAGAAATTGTTGTATGAAAATAAAATATCATGTAGAAATTGATGTGCAGAGTGCAAAATTTCTCTTTTATCGTGAGTTTCAATTGTTGAGATTACACGACTCGAAATAAATAAAGAATTTATTGCGTGAAAGATATTTTTTGGACTAGTAAGCGATATCAGAAAACTATTTTGTTTCAGTTGCCGGTACTTGTACGAGGCTCGAAGATGGCAGACACGAGCCAACAAGCATTAAGCGAACCACACACGAACGGAGTGGTGGACGGTTTGACGGAGGATGAAAAAAGCAAGATGAGACCCGCCGATATCGACGCGGTAAGCTTCGTAGAATACAAGGTCAACGGTTTTTTTTTTTTTTTTTTTTTTTTTTTTTTTCCTCCCACAATGAAAGTCGAAGAGGATTCGGCATTTAATGACGATCTTCAATCTCGAAAACAAGCGAATTAATCAAACACGCAATCATATTGAATAAAAGGATATTTTGTCCATAGGATATGCGAGAAATGGAGAGGAGAAAGAGGGTCGAGATGATGATGAATTCGCGGATCTTCCGAGAAGAATTGGAACGTATAATCGAGACACAGATGAAGGACGGTGCTGGACCCTCCGGTCTTCTGCAACAGATCTCTGACATGATGGGCGCGCAGGGAGCCCGATTCAACGGCAATGTGTTCAAAAGTTGGTTCTGCTCCGCTTGAAATTACAATAATTTTCTTTTTTTTTTGCTTGCGCACATGACACGATTTGTTCGAAAACGCAGATTCAAATTGCGTCTTACCTATCAACGACATTCGCGGCGTGGAGAGCATGGGATATGCCAAGGGCGAGAAGCTGCTGCGATGCAAGCTGGCGGCGGTCTTCAGATTGCTCGATCTATACGGATGGACGCAGGGCGTCGGCGGGCACATCACCGCCCGTCTCAATCAGGATCAGGAACATTTCCTGGTGAATCCGTATGGGTTACTTTATCACGAGGTCACAGCCTCCAGTCTGATCAAGGTGGACATGCAAGGCGCGGTTGTCGAGCAGGGGACGACGAACTTCGGCGTACATATAACAAGTTTCCAATTGCATTCGACAATACACGCCGCGAGACCCGATATCAAATGTATTATTCATATTACAACTCCGTCCGTTACCGCGGTGAGTAAACGCTTCGTCTCTCGTTTCTTCATTCCTCATTGATCTGTGCGTCTCGCGTATCGTAGCGAGCGTTTCACGAGCGCTTGCACCTTGTACTCGATTGCACAATGTTCAGTGACCGATGATCAATAGCCAATATTTGTTACCTCTTTTTTTCCGAAAAGAATCGCACTGAGATGCAAAGTATATTTCGCAGGTCTCTTCTTTGAAGTGTGGATTGTTACCAATCGGACAGGAGAGCATAGTGATAGGCGAGGTGAGCACTCACCAGTACATCGGAGGCTCCGTCGAACCGGAAGAACGGGAGAAGATCGCGAGGAACCTCGGGCCGATGAATAAAGTTATGCTTCTGACGAACCGCGGCGCACTTTGCTGCGGAGAGACGGTGGAAGAGGCGTTCTTCAACGTTTACAATACTGTGGTCGCTTGCGAGACGCAATTGAAACTGATGCCCGCGGGCATAGACAATCTAAATCTCATCAGCGAGGAATCGAAGAAAGCTATATTTGAGGCCTCGCGGAAACCACCGATCCCTCAGCAACAGACTTCGGCGGTGGAGTCGTCCGCTCTCGCCGAGAAGCTCGAGAAACGTTGGAGAATCGGCGGCGCTGAGTTTGAAGCTCTTATGAGAATGCTGGACAATGCTGTAAGTTCAGACACGCTCGTCGCTAGGCGCATCTGAATACAATAACGTCTTCCCGCATGTCGCGTTTTCTTTTCCAGGGATTCCGTACGGGCTACATATATAGAAATCCACTCGTGAAAGGAGAACCTCCGAAACCGCGAAATGATGTTGAAGTTCCACCGGCTGTATCGTCCCTAGGATATCTACTTGAGGAAGAAGAATTATACAAGCAAGGGTAACTTTCTGCTTTTTGTGTCTCACGTGGGTGATATTTTTTTCGAAATAATCGACATGCTAGGTTTTTTTTAATTTTTGTCTTGAACAGGCTGTGGAAAGGTGGACGTAAAGGCACAGACAGATCCCGCTGGTTAAATTCGCCGAATGTTTACCAGAAGGTCGAGATCCTGGAAACTGGAACACCTGATCCTAAAAAGATCACCAAGGTAGAAGTCATTACTTTTGAAAATAAGAACGACTAATTTACTCATTCCGCGCAAGTTTACGCGACACTATAAAACATTTTTATTTGCAACGTAATTATAATCGCCTACTGTGGCTACTAATCGGACTACGAATCGCATAATAATGGACAAGTAAAGCTTTAAACATGTCGCGTATTAAATTCTAAGTAGTTATATATTAAGTATATATGTAGAATTTTATCGGATTTATTCTCGCTTAGTTTAACTTGCAAAGATAATTCCTATTCCTTTTTTTTCTAAATTTTTCTCCATTTTTGTCTTTTTATTGGTTATTTTTTGTTTTTTGTTGTTTTTTTTTTCTTTTTTATGATAGCTTTATTTTATGAACAATGTTGGAGGTATTTCTAGTGATTGAGAAAGACAACGCGCATACCTACGGCCGTAAATAGATATATGATCGTATTCGATGCGGCATTAATTATTCCTTTTTTAACCGATAGACAGTTGCATCTTATCATGTCACTTTTTAATTTAATTTGCTCTTTACTATACATCGATTCCATTTAATTTTTACAAATATATAAACAAGATACACATATATCGGATTAATCACGATTATGTATATGAATTCAGTGCATTCCAACTCGTGCCATTAGCCTTTAATATTAATTGCTGACATTTTTATATTAAACAAAAAAAAATGATATCTTTTTCATCGTATTGTTTTAATCGAGGCAAGCATCTCGTTGATGAACAATATATCAAATATTGATGTTGATTATAATGTACGGATATATTTCGCGCATTGATATAGCAATATGTAGCTCTTTTAAACTACAGATACAAATATAACTCTTGTTACCAGAGCTTGATTGATATTTTACAAACGCTTACTAATGCGATAACAAAGAGAGTTCACAGTCGAAACGAAAATCACGATATTCTAAAGTCTATGTTGTGACCAATGGTGTGTATGTGCCTGTGTATGCACCTGTAACGTGATTTGTGTATATAAACATTGGTCAATTTGTAGCAATATATTAACGAAACGAAATGATCATTATTGTTTAATTAAAATGTAATTTTTATCGCACAAATGTTCAACGCGGTAAATTTTTTGCGATATTAAAGTATCGACTAACACGGTATGCTGTTATCGGTGCACATTTTTTCAGTTAATATATTAAAATAATCTAACAAGTGTTAGAGTTTTGCATAATGAGGAATATAAAATAATTTTTTTTTTTTTTTTTTTTTTTTTTTTTTTGTTTTGTTTTAATTTGTTGTTGATTGAAAAATATTTTACGAGTTGACGATACAATTTTCTGTTGTTGTTGAAAAAAAATAGTTCTGTTTCGACAAAGGTCTAAAGAAAGATAACTCATTTTTAGAAATTATTAAGGAGTGCTTAATAAATGTTCAGTAAATGGAGAAAACAATCTTGAAAACGATCTTAGAAATACAACGCGCAAAACGAAAGATAAGGACGAGGGCGACATTTCAACAAACACGAGGACATTATTATGTTATATGATATTATAAAGCATTATCATATTGAATTCCAGTCAATCGTTAGTATAAGCACATTTATATATAAGATATCTAACGACTTGTTCTTCTGTAGCTTCTTGATGTTTAAATAAAGTTATACATGCTGTTTAAAGAAGATTATATTAACTTTAATGGGACTTCAGCTTTAATGGTGTTTTAAGCACTATTTACGGCATACTACGCTACAGATACTATGCTAGTAAACTTGGCGCTTTCCATAATATGTTGCAGAGTTGTGTGTACGTTGTCGTCTATAATATATTTATCCACGCTAATTATATCATCTTGAATCCATCTATCCCATTCACGTATAAAATTATCCTCCATCAAGAGCGCCGGCAGCTTTATTTTATCGAACGATATCGGAGACTTAATCTTAGTGGAAATCCCGTGTCTTTCTGGACTAGAAAACAAATTTATTCTTACATCGTAGGACGAGAATAGAATAATGATTATCTCTTGTCTCTAATGTACGCTTACTTTCAAGGCATTTTTGCATTATAATTGAAACACATGATATGTACTGCATGTGTTTTCACGACTCTGTATGAATGTGTGCCTGATCTCATCATCAAGATCTCGTTGGCCTGGTTATACTGATCCCACTGCATTTACAAAACCAGATCAAGTGACCCTATGTGTTTACGAATTTTTTTCTATTTCCTTGAAACTAATATTGTATTGTAATGAATATTTTCATATTTTTTTACCTATTATATGTAATTGCCTTAAATTTTACTTTGAATCGCTCGAAATATCGAGTAGATTGTTATGTATTGATTCATATTAAAAAAAAAACTCACATATTTCTCAGTTTTTCAATTTGGAGAAATCTGTTAAAAGAAAAATATGCAGCAGGCACACATAGCATGCAAGAGTCTTATGTTAACACGATTGCTTTGTGCAACAGTTGAAGGGGGTCAACTAATGTTCTGGTTTTGTGTGCAGTGGGTGTCTGACGGATCTCCTACCCATAGCAGTACACCAGTGAAGATAGAAGGTGCTCTTCAGTTTGTACCGAAAAATACCAACCCAAAGGAGTTTAAACAAATACAACAGCAAGTAAGTACGAATATATTCCTGGCTGCATTTCGCATTATGTTGCCTTTGTTTTTGTTTTCTTCTCTATTCGCCAGCTTGCACAAATTAAATCTGTGTTTATATCTCTAATAGATTAAGGATTATCGACGAGCAGAAAAGATATCAGCCGGTCCACAGTCTCACATATTGGAAGGTGTGTCATGGGAAGAAGCTAAGAAAATGCAGGTATGCAGATTTAATTATTAAGTCTTCTCGATTAGATATACTCTATCTAGCACATTGACAAATCAAAAATACAAGGAACACATTTCTTTAAAATTAATAAATTCTATTGAACGATATTAGTCTAATATTGCTTTTAAAGAGCACAAAATTTACTACTGCAACGGTAGCATTTTCCTATCTATTTTTTCTAATGATGTCACTGATAATTTGCATACTCGTGTACTGTTTACAAGGACGCGACAATTAGTGGTACCGGCGAACAAGTAGTCTTAGTAGGAGCCGCTAGCAAGGGTATTATACAGCGTGGTTTTCAACACAATGCGATGGTGTACAAGACACCTTATGCCAAAAATCCATTCGACGCGGTCACGGATCAAGAACTCGATCAGTACAAGAGAGAAATCGAACGCAAGCAGAAGGGAGATCCTTGTTAGTATTATTCACCAATTTTTTTTTTCCTCTGCATGCATCTATATCTGTATCCTATAATCTCGAATCACGCGTTTCACTTTTACGTTCAGACATTCAACGGAACCATTAATATTACCTATTCTGTAAATAGACGATGAATCACAATCAGAATCCGAGGCCTTGTCGTCCTTTAACATCAGTCGTGCGACGCATGAATCCAGCACTGCCAAGAGTCCTATTCAATCACCGGTTTCTGTTACTTCGGAAACGGAGGAAGAGAGTAGAGACGGTAAATTCATATTTTTTTTTTTTTAATTGAACATTCACGGACTTGTATTTCCATACGTACCACGTTGGAGTGTGTTGAACCTGATTTTTATTTTCATTAACGAACATTCGCGTATACTCCTTTTCTACAGAACCCCGAGTATTGCGAATAGAAACGAAACAAGTGCCTGCGCCGAGTCAACCCGAAGTTGTATTAAGCGATGGTAAGTCTTTCCCCTCTTTCATCTCATCCCGAGTGAGTGTTTTCTCTATCTCAGCTTGCGCAAATTATTAACGAGTGGTTAACGGAGCGGATAGAGTTTATGTGTTACGATGAAACGTTCGCTTCGGTTCAATTCCGACTCTTGCATGGCCACAGCTCTAGCGGCAATCCAAATGATACTTGCATCTCTGCTTTCACTAAAAATTTGCCACGAATCATTAGAATACAGCATGTTTTGTATCTATTTGCAATCGTATTGAAAGATATACAATTCTGCACGAGTTAATCGGTGTTTTGTGTAAATGTTCGGTGTGTGTCGGTCTGCAAGACAAACTTACACGTCGGTATATATTTGGTGACGATCGGAGATACTATGTACGTATTACATTACCGAGTATTAATATCGAAAAACAATGACGGATCACAAGAGGCATCCTCACTGATGAACGATCGCGATTCGTATAAATATTTATTTCTGATATGCAGTGAATGATGCTACTACAGAGTACCTTAATGAGATGCGCTACAGATCGATCGAGCGGCAAAAAAACGGTTACAAAGGAGGTGAGTTTCACTCAATACTGAGAAATTCACAGTTACGTGCGGCTGAAGAAATCGTATCTAGTGACTTTTGTTGCGTAGAAATCATTTCACAAGAAAGATTTCACAAAATACGCCATATCATGGTCATATATTCGAAAGTATTAAAGTTTCTTGCACAGCAGAGGATACTTTATCTTCAGTTAAATTTTATGCACAATTTTTATCCGGTTTAATTAATCTCGTTTGATCGCAAAATGCGTTTCATCCGGTGTAAGCTACACCTTTTCCGGTATGGAATACGCTCCCCTTCCGCAATTATAACATTATATACATAGTACAAGTTTGGGCGTTTATATCCTTTTGAATTTTATCGCTAGAGATACGTACACAAATTCACCGAATTTATCATACTTTTGCTTGCAGCATGAGTTTCGAAAGCTTTCTCGTCCCTTTCCGCCACTCGAAATAACGAATGCTTGCATCAATAACCGATTGTTCCTAATAAAGCACTTTTTTATCCCACTTTCTTTTTATTTCACTGTAAAAATTTTGAAAACTGGCATGTGTTTTTTACTTGTTTCGCAGTGTGGTTTTCCATTGCTTTTTTCCTAAACGAAATTAATGCGAGTAATGAAAAAAAATATAATCAAGTCCTTATGTCTTTCCTAAAACTTTCTCTTTTTTTTTCCTTTTATATTGTAATGCATTCTATCGACGATGAGTAATAATTTTATCCGAGATAAATTACGCGCAATAATACATTTATAGCATAAATATAAAGGGATACGGCAAGAGTGAGCGTGCAGCACTTTGGCTAGCGATAGCTAAAAATGAACGCTAAAAATACCTATTTCGAGCGCAGCGTAAGCGACGAAGAAGACTCGCGAATGGCGAAGAGTATCCGGGAAGAGTGTACGTTCTCCGTTTAGCGATCATTTGTCGGATTTTTCTTTGAGACATGTTTTTGGACATCATGCTTGCAGATAGCGAACTAGGCAGCAATTGCAGCAGCGTGAGCAGCGAGAATGTGTTAACGTACTCTGGCCGGCGAGTTTCTGAGCGTCTTTACGATAGTCTTCATTTGGAGAATGTTCGAGCCTCGATAACCGCCGAGCGGCAGAAACCTGTTCTAGTAACATTACGTTCGAAAATATTTACGTCTGCTAACAGAAGTGACATCAAAAAGTCAAAATCGGCCGACGAGACTTCCGTGAAGCGCTACGAGGCGAGACGAAAATTTTTCGAGGACTTTGAACAAAAAGATTTGACGACGAAAACCGTGATGAAACCAACGAGCGATGAAGAACACAAATCCGAAGAAAATTTTGTGCTAAACTCGAATGAGAAATCGGATGTTTATCTTGTAAAGGAGTTGAACGCAAATGTGACAAACGGACATACGAAAGGACACGACGAAACGCATTCGGATAACATCGCGTTGCAGCTCGTGAAATTGGAGAATATCGTGCAACCAAATTTCGTTGAACTAGTCAATGTAAAGGAAAGAAGTGAGATTGAGAAGGTAGAAAGAGAATCTTCGAAGACTTGCGACGAGAAATTGAACAGCGACTCGGCGGAGGCCGCGAATGAGAAGCAACCAGAGCAACACGCTGCAACATCTCAATGCGATAATAGAAATAACAAGGAAGCCTCGCAACCACTGAGCGATTTATCTTCCGACAACAACGACAGACGGTTCATCGGTCATTGCGAATGTAGTGAAGATAAGGGGACATCGCTGAGTAAGGAAACGAGCGATAACGCGGCGCGCATCGAGCTGAAGAAACAAAATGTTCGATCGTGGATCGAGAGTTCCGTTTGTAAAAACAATTGGCTGAATCGCACGGAGGCCGACACGTACGAATCGTACTGCGACGATATTACAAAGATCGTCGAAAGCATCGACGTGAATATCGCCTCGTCGAGGACGGAGTTGGACGCGCTGCCCGACACGGACACCTGCGTCAAGTATAACTTGGATTCGACCAACATGAGTCTCATTTACAGCCTAACTCCGCCGGCGGTGGTCGATCAGGAGGAGAGCGGCAACGACGACACGTGGCGCGACTTGGCGGACCGCTCGTCGGAATGGCAATCCGATTCGATGAAGAGCGACAGCGACGGGGAGTTGGGCGATTACATCTGGATAGAGCCGACGACCAAGACGGATTGCGCGAAGCCCAGCGATCGTGGAAGCGAAAGCAGCTGCGAATTGGAGCACCTCGAATCCGAGAAGCACTCGGCGAGTGGATCGGACATACTCGAGTTACCGAGCCGCACGATTCGGGAATTGAAGGACATCGACGGTGAGGTCTTCCTGAACGGGATCAACGAGTCCGCGAACGAGATCATCGCCGATCTCAACGCTTCCGATGAAGCGGTGCCGTCGTCGCAGGAAGCTCTACAAGTGGCACAACACGTTATCGCCGAGATCATTGAGTCCGTTTACGACCTGCTGTACCTGGATTCGTCTATTCACGATCTTGGCGTCGTGAGAGAAGTCGTGTGCCATTTGATTGATAGTTATCGTCACGAGTACTCGCTTATAGAATCCGCCGACCCAGCATGCACATCGGAAATCTTCACAGCGGACAACAATGTCGATAATATTTGCCGGATCAAACGCTTTCTCGGAACTTTGTCGCCGGATTTCCATTCTGACAATCAAACAAAAGTGCAGGAAAAGAAGAGAACTCGGGAGTCGTCCGCGGTGATCGAATTCTGTACCATAGCGAAAAGGCTGCCGGTCGTCGCCAACGACGCTGCCTTAGAACTGAACTTCCGCGTCCTCAAAGTTCCGGCGAACAAATATGCCAGCACATTGCCGGATATTTGTCGCGTGCTCGACGAGAGCTCGGTCGATAATCGCGGTAGGATGCTCCGTAAAATGAGAGACAACGAAAGTATGGCGAAATCGGAGACGAAGTCGTGGCCGTGCGATCGATGCTGTTACTGCCGAGAGGAAGAGGATTCGAGAGAGGGATCGACAGGTCGTCTAACGCCTATAAGCGAGGAGCCGGATGAAATTCCACGCGACACTGTCGATATTGTCACAAATCCTAATCACTTCGCGAACGCCGTCGAGGAGGGTGCAGCAAACTCCGCGAAAAAGTCTGTCTCCCTCGACGACACCTACACGATCTCCGAAGTTAGTTCTGTAATCATTTCCGACACTGACGAGACGAACGATCTTGAGGAACAGCACAACATTTGGGATTCATCTGTAGACTGCATGTCGTACTCGTACGACACTAAGGAATTCATACGCTTGGAGAAAGCTCTCACGGAAAGCTCGCAGTTGAATGTATAATCACTTGTGCTTTGTGGGTATTGCATTCTATCTGAATTTTGCGATCGCTCAAAGTGATCGTGGGAATTTAGGAGACACAGATCGACACTGTGTGACACGGTCAAACGCCGTGCTTAGATACTTGATGGAATGCGTTTGGTTCTGAACTAGACTGCTAGAGTCTGCTTATGTCTTCCCATGATATCTAGTAAGTTCATTTAAGGCAGACATGTCCAAACGCCGGCTCTGGAGCCAAAGTGGAGAGCGAGAATTTCCCCCTCTCCAGATGCTTGCCGCTCGACTGTCAGCGCGAGGTGCAGTGCGGGGAAAAGAGCCGCCGATCCCTACTATCGAAGTCTCGTGTTTCTCCCTTGCACCTCACTAACAAGTGAAAAGCCTGATCGAACAGTGAAGGAGTATAGAGTAACCCGAAACTGTTCTTACGACCTTTGTATTAAACTGGATGATCTGTTTATAAACATAACTATTTCTTTGCACGGTAGTCGGAGCGTATGTCGTGACTAGTGTGGGGAGCGCTGAGAGGGATATGATATCTCGCGCGACGTCGGAGAAAGGGAAGGCTTCTAGCGTTACTCCCCAGGCGTTGGACATGTCTGATTTAAGGGGTTACCTGCAGTCAGTAATTTTGAAAAAAATCGATTTTGAGATTTAGCTATAGCTATAGCATCCGAAGAAGCAGAAGGTTCATTATATGGTTCTGGAATAGATGATTATGTATAAGTTCCCCAAAAAAGTTTTTATTATAAAATATTTCGTAAAAAAAATTTTAAATGCGTTTTTCTCAAAACTACGATTTCAAAGTCGGTGATCACTGTAATTCAAAAATGGCTTAACCGATTGGTCTGAAATTTTTTATGCTTATTTCAGATACAATTTATGGGTCCCTGATCGTAGAATTTTTTTTTTTTTTTTTTTTTTTTTTTTTCCAAAAAACTTTATAATTAAAAACGCGATTTTTTTTCCCGAAAATTCAAATTTTTTTTTAAATCCGCCATTTTGTTAAAAACTAAAATTTCGCTAAAACCTTCGATCAGGATCGATCTCGCTATACTCTTATATTAACTAATGCAATCGGGATATCTCTGGGAAAACCGCCATCACACGCTTAAAAATCAATATTTTTGCATGAAAATTTTTTGTAATACTCTTAGAATATACGTCTGTCATATGCTGAAACTTATTTTTATAAATACTTATACAAATCTTCAAAAAAAAATTCCCAAAAAAGTGCTTTTTTCGGCCTTCTAAGTGCAGGTAACCCCTTAATTGAAAAATTGGCGTACCAGGCAGGCGCGTTCTAACCCGGGTGTGCAAAGGGTGCGGGACACACGGGCGCCACGCTTAAGAGGGCGACACGCTCGTGAAAATTTTTCAAAAAAATCTTACTTTTTAAAAGATTGTAAAAAGAAACTTTATTATGGAGTTTCTATCTAATAATTTAACTAAAATTATTGGTAACGACACTATCGTTTTACCAATAGTTTATCGTCTTACCGACAAATCATATTTCCAGATACGATTTCTATATATAATTTATTCAATGTAGGCGCGTAGTTAGAATTTGCTCTTCCTCTCTCTGTCTAAATGAGGCATTAGAAAAAAACGCATGGAAGAATTAGCGTTCAATTGTTGGTTTTTTTAAATTGAAATATATCTATAAAAAGTTATAAATAGAAGTGGCAAATCTAGCTTGGCACCCCGGCGCCAAATACCCTAAGAACGCCACTGGTACCAGGAGCATATTGGCATGTTTAAAGTATATACGTACAAATCAAACATAACCATCATTTATTATTGTTTACGATCGCAATGAGTATAAATATATTTTGCAGATGAATAAAATAAAAATTCTCTAGAATATCATTTCAAAAATTGGCAACCATAAACTAGATTCTGTGTTCCACTATGCTCTTCTGCTGTGTCCAACCGTGCTGTAGCGTGTCATTGTTGGAAAGCACCGTGTCTGACACCGTGTCGATGTGTGTCGCCTAAATGCCTTGATGGAAAGCTCCCCGTGTTTTCGTAACTGGGAAATTGGGGAGAAAATATTAACTGTTGAATGCTGCATTAACGTTCTAAAACTTGTTTTCTACTAACCCGCCATAAAAAAGATAGACTTATGTACATATAAGACACAAGTATTCGCGCAAATGTTAAATGCTTAAGAGACTCGCATTATTTTTTAGCGTTTGTTAAACCTTTTTATATCTTTTTAACTCCATCTCTCTTTATACTTGCACAGAGCGCAATCAACTTTAAGGATATCTAGATCTGAATTTTGACAAATTACTATATGCGAATTAACATTTACATTTACGAGATTGCTAATATTTTTTAACGAACGTCCCCAATATTACCGATATTATTTTTCTGCTCTCTTTTCTTTTTCTTTGATTGTTCTTATTAAGTTGTGATTTAAGGATTTCATTATTTAGTATGTTAAGTTTACTTTCTTGATATTTTTGCTCACAGAACTTTTATGTAATAATCATACATTGCGTACTTATATATTGTTCTTCTTCTGATATCGTATAAGTTAACTTAATTTGTGAATTCTCAATATAACTTATAAGTTAACTTTAATTTGTGAATGCTCATATAATTTATATGAATCTAATTCATGTTTTCAAATATCTATCACAGCAGTTTTGAAATGCATTTGGTGATGTGAAAAATTGCACATAATGCTTTTTATCATTTTTCTATACCTCTCTCTTTCTATTTGGATCTGCATTAATCCTCATCTTGCTACCCTTTTGATGGTATATCCTGCAAGCTGCGAATGATCGATGCTAAGGGGTTTGCTTGAGAATGATTTGATTTTAACGCATCCGAGAATGAGTACTTTGGTGAAAGTCGGCAAGCATCGTTTCCCGAAAGGTAAGGTGTGTTTGTGCCTTTTTCTTTACAATTTAAAGTACAATGACGCGATTTTACAGCTGTCTTGGCTTGGTGCGATTAATTTCAATACTTTGCTTACAGATTGCTACAGAAAATGCATAACTTAAATTGCTTCAAGTCGATATTATCACTTCACAGCGACTTAAGAATTCACAACTCTACAATAATTCGTTATTTGTGTTTTAGGAGAGAATACCGTAAATGGCGATCACTCGGATGCTCATCACAGTACTTTTTCGCAAAGTAGCAAGGAGGTTTGTCGCAATACTTTTAATATCAAAGTCACCGTACTTCATACATCATATGCGGGGAACCGGACTGTATGAACCGCGTTAATGTTTCACACGTTTCATTTTACGTGTACATCTTTCTGATTCTAAGATAATAGCAGAGACAGAGACGTACAGTGACGAAGAACGAGAAAGTTTAAAAGCGTGAAACGATCATCTTGTTAGAAAAAAAATCAATCCATACTTTTACGACATACGGACTTGTAAGAATCTCCGCATATGTACACGTCGGGGCTGCTTTCACACATTTACATTTTTATATATTATAAAATCGTGCAATTTACAAACGTCTGAAAACGCTGTTTCTACAGCGAAGGAATAAGCACACACATCTTTTGTATGAATAATTTTACCATACAGTCGCATCGTTCGTTCAAGCACAGTCGCTCGTAGAATTTCGCTTCTACAAACTTTTCACTTAATAAGTATATCCGGTTTGCATGCGACCAGACAATTGGCTAAATAGAACGATTAATACGAAAATTCGGCACTCTATGCATGTGCATGCAGAAAGGTATATGGTTATGGTTGGGACCTTCCGTGTTAAGGGTTCCATGTCGCAGGATGTGAGCGTTAGCGAGGAATCGCCAAAGAAGGAAAAGAAGAAGAAGAAGGGCCTTAGGACGCCGTCTTTCCTTAAAAAGAAGAAGGAAAAGAAGAAGTCGGTCGAGGCGTAGGTAGTCGTAGCTAAGGTACGTAAGCGATAGATTTTTATCTTTTGCTTTTTCATGTCTCGATCGATATTCGAGACATATTTCAATTCATCGAGAGCAAACGATTGTATTGGCAATTGATTAATTAGAGCGTTTTTAAATCTGTGAAATCAACCGAACGAGAGCCCATTATATATTTTATTCGCCAAGTTTTCCGTTATTGTAGTATTTATTTTCAAGTACTGCGAAATATATCGCTTTTTTCACCGGCAAAAAGTTTTTTGCAACTCGCTCGCTTGTTCGATCGTTCCAGTCGATACTCCTTTCGTGGAAGATTAATCCCAGACCGCATAAGGTAGGGAGAAGCATTCTTTTAGATTAGACTTGCGCTCTCGCCAAATTTTATTCGCATAGATGCAACGAAGTTCAAACATGTTTCTCAAATAGAATTACATTCGCGCGAATATCTAGCGAAGATAAAGTTTTCTAATAATAGTCGACGGAACGTGCGATAACAACACACAATGAGACTGACGCCGAACTAATCTGTATATTTGCAGACACTGCCACAAGCAAAAGCTTATCGTAAATAAATGAAACGAAAATACAAGTTTAAACTCAAGATCGGAGCGAGTTCGGTTTTAAAATAATGGACGAAATTCGACGAAGCACAGACGAATGGCGGATGATGAAAAGGAGAAAGCGGATATGCGGAGAAAGAATGAGAGAAATCGAAGTGTACGAGCAACAATCACAGCATCTTTCCAGGACTCAAGACTGCCATCGCATTACATCTACGATAAGGAAACTATATTGTACTGTTAATGTTTTTACGTTTTTAATTTGTTAAGCGTCGCGCTAATGTATTTAATCCGCTATTTAATTTTGCCTCTCCTATCCCGTTTGTGTGTAACGCAATAAAGAGTTACATATGCATACTTTGCGACGAAGACAGATAGAGAGGCGTCGTCATTGCCGTCTTGTCGTCGATATTAATGCCATTGCCATTGCCGTCGTTGTTGCCGTCGCCGTCGTTGCAGTCGCAATTTTCATCGTTTTCTTGCTCATCATCGTCGTCGTCGTCGTCACTGTCGTTGTCGCTGTCATCGTCGTCGTCGTCGCCGCCGCCGCCATCATTATCATTGTTTTCATTATCATCAACATCGATATCATCATCATTATCGCCCCATCGCCACATAATCATAGTCATCCTCATCGCCGTCATCGACGTTGTTGCTATTTGCTCCTACTCTATTTTTTCCTCGCCTCAAAGATTTGCATTCTTTCATTTTATTTTCGATTGGCACTTTTTTTTAAACAAATTAATTGCTCGTTGAAACGTAAAAACAGCCTTCATCGATTGAGATTAGTAGCAATCGACAACTATTTTATTCCTTATCGTGTTTACTGATTTTACAGTAGTTGATTATTAAACTTGCCGTTGCGTGTTACTTGCAATTGTACAGCGACAGTAACTTCAACAAATCAAACTTGATTGAACCAAGTAAAGTAAGCGGAATACCATTTTCTCTTTGAGTCGCGTCGTATTGAAATATTGATATATTCTATCGACTTTAATTAAATAAAGAATGATTCGCAGAGTCAGAACTACGATCGAAATGTTGCCATTTTTCTTTTCTTCCTGACATTCTCGCGTTTGCTCGTCGCAGCTGTCGAAGGACGTTGTACAAATCGATAATTCGAGCAAGTAATGATTACGTTTCTTCGTCTGTGGTTGATGCGATGAGGTGTTTTCACAACGTATATATTTAGTACAAATAAAAAAAAAAGATCGGCGTTGAAACTTTATCTTGTTATTTTGTTATACATAGATTCGAGTATATATGTAGTCAAAGAAACTGTGAAATGTAATATTCTAACGCGATTTACATATTCTAAAATAGTTTGAGCATTGAGATTATAGATCACATTCATGCTCGAAGTGGCTAGGAAGACTAGACAAAATACGTGATAATGTGGAACGAAATAAAGCGCACACATCTTGGGTTAGAGATTTGTTTTTCTCGATGCATGCGCGAAGTGATGATTAACGACGATATATTTTATTTCGTATTTTAACGTGATGTTGATCGACCATGATTATTACTCTCTCGCTATTATTATTTAGTTTATCATTAATATTATTATTACGCTATTATTAGTTTTATCACTAAGACCAATAAAAATTACCATTGCCGCGCGACCGTTATATTTAGACCAAAACAAATTGCACGAGACAAACTCGTGGGGCAATATTGAATTGTGTGTACGACGTGCTTTCTTCTTCAGAATAACAGTTTATCCTGAGATCGCACGTGCTTCATACCTGACCTAGAACATTTGAAAACATTTCATCTATATATACTTTCTTCTCACCTTATTCTTCTCATCCCTCACTTGTGGTATTCATGTAATAATCGATAATAATTGTACAATCGAAGACATATATTAATGCATTCTATTGTAATTGGTTGATATAATATATAAATAATATTGCAAAATACACGAGAAATTATATTTTTAGATGTGCTTATATTTCGTTAATTATTTCTTTCATGCAGAGTCGAGTGATAATTTATTTTTAAAAAAATAAATACACTGTCGAAGATTTCGCTTATACATATCGCGAGATACAGAAGATAATTTAAATCAAAAGCAAAAATGAATGCAGTAGCTGTTAATATTTGTAGATTTGTAGATTGCGTCATACAAAATTGAGCAAAAAGAAAACTAATCAGTGGCGTAGACTAAAGTAATAATAGGTAGCAAGGATCATAGTAAAAATATATGAAATCAAAGGTAAGAATTTTGTTCGGTGATTTAATATTCATCCGCAGCATCACCCTCGCCATCGGTGGAGTCCATACCGACTTCCTCGTAGTCCTTTTCCAAGGCGGCAAGATCCTCACGCGCCTCGGAGAACTCGCCCTCCTCCATTCCCTCGCCGACGTACCAATGCACGAAGGCACGCTTCGCGTACATCAGATCGAACTTGTGATCGAGCCGCGCCCAAGCCTCGGCGATCGCCGTCGTGTTGGACAGCATGCAAACGGCGCGCTGCACCTTGGCGAGATCCCCGCCGGGAACGACGGTCGGCGGCTGATAATTGATGCCAACCTTAAAACCCGTAGGGCACCAGTCGACAAATTGGATGCTGCGCTTAGTTTTAATGGTCGCAATCGCCGCGTTCACGTCCTTCGGTACTACGTCACCTCTATACAACATGCAGCACGCCATATACTTTCCGTGACGCGGATCGCATTTCACCATTTGATTCGCTGGCTCGAAGCAGGCGTTCGTTATCTCAGCGACGGAGAGCTGCTCGTGATAAGCCTTCTCCGCGGATATTACGGGAGCGTAGGTGACCAGGGGAAAATGGATTCTGGGATAAGGCACCAGATTCGTCTGGAATTCCGTCAAGTCGACGTTGAGTGCGCCGTCGAAGCGCAGCGAGGCCGTGATCGAGGATACAATCTGACCGATCAGCCGATTAAGATTGGTGTAAGTCGGCCGCTCGATGTCCAAATTACGTCGACAAATATCGTATATAGCCTCGTTGTCGACCATGAACGCGCAATCGGAATGCTCGAGGGTGGTGTGCGTCGTGAGGATCGAGTTGTACGGTTCGACGACGGCCGTGGACACCTGGGGCGCCGGATAAATCGCGAACTCGAGCTTCGATTTCTTGCCGTAGTCAACCGACAGCCGCTCCATCAACAAGGACGTGAAGCCCGAACCGGTGCCGCCGCCGAACGAATGAAAGATTAGAAAGCCTTGCAGTCCCGTGCATTGATCCGCCAACTTGCGAACACGGTCGAGCACGAGATCCACTATCTCCTTGCCGATCGTGTAATGTCCCCGCGCGTAATTGTTGGCGGCGTCCTCCTTGCCGGTTATCAGTTGCTCCGGATGAAACAGTTGTCGATACGTACCGGTGCGCACTTCATCTGAGGGAGCATCGCAAGTTAGATTCAATTGCCCGATCGTAATTTTTTTTTTTTTTTTTTTTTTTTTTTTTTAAACACAATAATTCGATAATAAAACTATTATTTTTCGCGCGTACCGACTACAGTGGGCTCGAGATCGACGAACACCGCCCTGGGCACATGCTTGCCGGCGCCGGTCTCGCTGAAGAAAGTATTGAAACTGTCGTCACCGCAGCCGAGTACTTTGTCAGAAGGCATCTGTCCGTCCGGTTGAATGCCATGTTCCAAACAATACAATTCCCAGCAAGCGTTTCCTATTTGCACTCCCGCCTGTCCTACGTGGACTGATATGCACTCACGCTGCAAAGTATCACAGCAATATTACACGACGCATTTCGGCAATTAAATTTACGAAAGAATTCTAAAAGCTAAATGCAGAGAATTGCTACGTAGATAATGAATATACATTTACGCGGGATACCGTACAGGACACAGATATCAAATTGATCGAGTCAAGTGGAATAGTCAGCGTTAAAAAAGCGAGTTAATGAAAAACAAATCGTTCGCAATATTTGCTGCGTCGCATCACGCAAATTGTTCTAAAAGTAGCAATAGCGTAATGCGACAGCGGACACATCCGTAGTCATCACTTGCGCCAATCGAGAGAGCACTGTGTTAAATGAATCGTGAAAATTATGACTTTGGCGAAATTAAAGTATTAATTGGATTACTAGATTATTTTTCGAATTATGATAAAAGCTGCATTTTCACACTTTTTCTACTTAAAAAGTTAATCTAAAAAATGAATACACATGATTATTTATTGCGAGAAACAAAATCTTACCATTTTGAAGAATGCTGTTCACTGTAGAACGAAGAAGATATGAAAATTCCTGAACTGTGATGCGAAAACACCGTGAAACGAAATGGCCGTTTGAACAAAGCTGGCTATGGAGCTCCTTCAAACGATCTTGACTCACTGAGGCGTGCAAGCTGCGCACAACGTCTCTTATAGCCTCGGTTTGTACCCGATTTACGCTTGCTTCGAGTCTCGAAGTTCGAGAGTATACCGCTATCAATGACACCCGTCACGCTTCGTATCCGGTCTATGTATGTAGGATTACGAGATTACGTAACCACATTTGCAATCGATTTACAATCATGCCAGTACGGGCGTTATAAAGTTCAACTTTTTGCAATTTTCACATAGCCGTTGTAGCCGTTGTAGCCGCTGTAGCCGTTATACCCCCTCCACTCTTTTTACAATTTACATTTCATATTGCGCATGACGTTGCATGTCAACGGTTTTGCACTGTGCGTTTTACCGTTTCTCAACGTATCCAAGCTGTACTTTTCTTTTCTAAAAAGCTAAAATAAACCAAGAGCTCATTTCGAAGCCAAAACGACTCAAGAACGTAGACACGGGACAATTTTAGAGAGACACGGCCAACGAACTCTGTAGCTATTAAATGCATACATGCTTCCATCTATATCTGCTTCCGCTTGGAATAGCTCTGTGTCCTTACAGCGTATCCATTGTATCCGCTGAATGATAGATTTACCTTGCAAAGAATAAAGCGATGTCGAAGCAACGATGCAAAACACGAGCGGAACAGTAAATGCATTTAGTAAATCTTAATCGGCGTTTTAGTAAATATTCCATGAAAATCTATCGCGAGTCCATAGATGTCAAGTAGAGTACTTATTTGTGTAATAATTATATCATGATTTGCCAAAAAGAAATGTGCAATATTGAAATAAAGCTGAGGCGAGAGCTAACATAATCATACGTCGCAGATTATATCTGACAGTAATTTTTTTCATTAGGTCACATGATACATATATTGCCATAATGATTCATTTCTCAATTTGGTACAGCTGGCATCACTGTGGATCCATGTTCGTTGCCTATTCATTGTCAGCACGCGCGAGAGCAACACAATTATATAGATGTAGGTGCAGCTGGTGTCCTTATAAGGCCAGAGAAACGTCGACGGCATTCGAGCGCTCAATGGAGAGTAGGCTGCGCGAGAATCCTGTAGCTTCCCATAAACGCCTCAGCTCTCGCTGCAGCTTTATATCAATCTTGACTCACGTATCTTGACTTTGAAAATGTTAATTTCCTGTGTTTACCTTACGTAAGCGCATAACGTGGCTTGCAAAGATGCTTTAGCTTCATCGGGAATGCGAGAAGTAATTCATTATGATTGCTTTGCGCAGACTCGGTATAATTTCGATACAAAAAAAATCTCTGTAATTATTAATATTTGCGGTATTCAAAAAAAATAATGCAAATAATGCATGTAAACAAATTTATAGGCTAAATGGGTTAAATGCTCCGCAGGCAGAGCGCCGCAACTTGAACTATTTTGTCCAAACTGCGTTATCAGTACACGATGCGTATTAAAAAAAGTATCTTTTACTATCAGTCGAAAAATTGACGCAACCATGTAATTGCAATTATGAGACGAGCGTAGATGATGCTGTTGAATAGAGATCACTGAGCATTCTGCTGAAAATGCCACAGTGGCCGCTTTTAGGGTATCTCTGTTTTTTATGTCATGTGTGATAAAAGATATATATACAATATACATATATATTGATAATAAACAGACAAATACATATATTGAGTGAAAAAAATCGAAATTTTGTCCGAGACCGCGGCTGTCATCGGTTCTCGGTAACCGGGTTTTGCCGGAGTTTTTTGCGGTACCCAGTTGTCATCGGTTGTCCCGCAACATGTTGTAGAAGAGTACTTTGAACCGAACGTAACCTATCGTCATGTTATTGCGTTCTGACGAGGCGAGGTGGAAGAGATAGTGCTAAAGGAGAATTTTGCGAAATATCGCAGTGCATCTAAATAAATCCGGCGTTGCTGTCACAACAAACGGAAGCCTTTCTCCATGAAAAATGTCCGCTTTAATTTTCTACACTTTATTTTATTTTTTGATGTCCGGATGCATCGTCTATCCGCCGACAGAATTCGTCTCGGCGGGGCTCACCGTGAAAGATATCTTCGCAAATTGGCTTGGTAGCGAAAATGAGTTTTTTATACAGTATCATATCAAAAGAAGCATAGTTACGTTAATCGTACACTCTATGCTGCCTTTGGGTAATAGGCATGTTTTTAACAAATGTTCGTCCACTGCTTTCTTATTATTTACGTGAACTTTCACAACGTATTACTTTCCTTTGCACAGGCTACATTTTAGGATTAATTTTCTTTGGTCACGTGAACGTCACAAAACTGTTTCTCACTGATGGAATTTCCTTTGGGCTATTGATCACTGCTTGTGCCACAATTGGTCCGCTTTATGCATTGAATAAAATCTTTGAATGGTCTATACATAATTGGACTACACATCCGATAGCGCAAAATCTTGCTGTGTACAGTAACAATAATACATCATGGATAAGTGTCGCCTCTGACATTAATATAGAATATCGAAGGTTCATTCAAATACCTAATTTATTCTTAGGAACTTAAATGCTGTTGTAAGTACATTTATACTAAAGTAACACGATTTTATTTTAGAGTAGATAAAATTGTTATTGTCACAAATAGTATAACTCGTGTCGTAGCAACCGACAATTGGATTATTAAGATTACTCCTTATAAGTTGCAAGTGGCGCATCAAAGTGATGCAACTTTGGTTGTAAATAAGAGCGATACTCATTTAATGTCGCCCACGACGAGAGATCAAGTTCAGTTTATCAATATACAGGTATACAAATTATTGCACAGAATTACTCTCCACACAATTAATGTCATACTGACTTTCGCTTTACCTTTCAGGTGAAGCCTACGCGGGCGATGGCACGTGCATTCGATATAAGATTAAACGCATTGGATTTTAAGGACTTGCAAGATAAAGTTTCACGGCCAATTATTGTACTGCAGAATATAACTTTTCATAGGACCTTGTTGGATAGATTCATCGATACTTTCAAAGACGAAGTTAATAGAAATCCATTCTATGACACTGCCCAGGTATGCAGCAGTTCGGCTATTTGAATTCCTTTTCTCGATTCATCTTGAATCACAGTTATTGATTTGTTCCAGGAATTGGATCAGTGCATTGGATGCATGCAAGCATCCTCAAACATAAAATTAAACAAATTGTGCAGCAACACTGAAAATAGAGATTCCGACAACTGTATGACGTGTTACTGCCGTCCAATGTGGTGTATAGAATGTATGGCAAAATGGTTAGCATCCTTCACTATTATCAATCTTAATTCATAAATTATTTTGTACTCAGGTATTATTGTCTTAAACAGGTTTGCTTCGAGACAAGATGAGAATGCGCCGGAAACGTGGTTGTCCTCCAAGTGTACTTGCCCTGTCTGCAGAGCAAAATTCTGTATTTTAGATGTGTGTCACGTCAGGATTTTGGATCATTAATATCATAAATTATTTTTGATTGTTTTTGCAGAATACTCGCATCATAAATGTTTTTTTAAATATTTATAATGTTCAGTCAAACAATATAAATTTGAAGCTTATTTATTAAATATTTATTTGACATTCCGTGATGTACGTGTTCATACAAATGAATATATATTAAGCATCATTGTAGAGCCTCAGTTATCGCACAATTGAATAAGTTCACGGTTCACGGCGAGATCGATATAAAGGACAGCTCCGGGACTAATAACGTGGAATAGATTTCGAAATCCATTTTATTTTCTTACTAAAACAACTATACGGAATCTGTATATAACCTGATATACGAAAATCTAAAAGATATATATACATAGAATAAGAATTAATGTATCATAAGTCTAGGTGCGATATTCATCGCCATCAATTCCTGGAAAAGTAATTTTGCCGCGTACGGCAATCTGATTTGAGAAATCTGTGTTTTGTTTTTACAACCCTTGCACTCGAAGGTATTGTTCCGTAAATTGGCTATAGCGATTAAGCCGCAGAAATTGCATATGTGAATTCGATATGGATCTGACACCTCGAAAAGACGTTCTCTCAGAAATTGCGCCGCGCCATGAGAAATTTGACAATCTCGCTCCATTTCTCCGAAACGTAGTCCGCCGTCTCTGTAAATATGTAGATAAGCATTTCAATAGCAGTGGATAATTTTCATTAAAATAATAAGAGTTACAATGATGTGTAATTACCTCGCACGACCCTCCATAGGCTGTCTAACTAAGATCTGTACAGGCCCTCTCGCTCTACTGTGAATCTTATCGTCCACCATGTGCTTCAATCGTTGGTAATACGTCGGCCCTAAGAAGACTTGGGCGTTGATCTTGCGACCTGTGTGTCCGTTGTACATCACTTCGTTTCCTCGCAACTGGTAACCGTATTCTTGTAGAAGCGTGGAAATTTTTTGCACATTGACAGCATCATTGAACGGCGTGGCGTCACCGATCTCTCCTGAAAATTTATTAATTCACATGAGTCAACAACAGGGTTGGGAAGTAACTCGTTACTTGTAACAAAGTTACAGTTACAGTTATTTTTTTTCGGTAACTATAACTTAACTTCGTTTCTTTTTTTTCATTTATAACTGTAACTTAACTTAGTTACACATTTATGGTAACTAGTAACTAATTTAACAGTTATTTTAATATTCTATATACGATTGTATTAATTGTAAAAATTAGGGCCTATCCAGACACACTTGCATAGTCGCATAAACATATGCATTAGGAAAGGAACAAAATTGTCATGGAATTTGTCATATTAAGTGTAGATTCGATATTTGTTACATAGACGGATAAACGTATAGATATTAATTATGAAATTCAACAGAAATAAACAAATTCTCATTTAAAGAATGCACTGCCACCCAGCAATAAATTATCTTTGATTATCATATAAATATAAAGTTGAGACTTTAAGAAGAACTGAAACATTAGTCTACGATTTTTCGGAAAGTTACAACTGTTTGTGTGAAATTTGTAAATTTTTAAACTGAAAAATTTTAATCCTATAATTTTTATTCTAAGTGTATAATAATTTATTTTAAATTATTAATTAATTTAATATTTTAAGTTTAAAACAATTGTGATTTATTACATATAAAATAATATAACACAAAATTAAGTACCTATGTAGTATATAATAAGTTAATAAATCTTGAAATGTAAGATTCTTATATTTAAAATAATAGTGCACATTTATTGCAAAAAAGTAACTGAAAAGTAATGACTCGTTACTTTTTGAGTAACTAAAACTGTAACGTGTTACTTTTCAGAGTCGGTAACTTGTAACTGTAACTAGTTGTTTTTTTGGTGAAAAGAACTGTAACTTTAACTAGATACTTTTACAAAATAACTTTCCCAACCCTGGTCAACAATATATACATCTTGCTTGAACCGAAGATGAAAATTGCGTTACCTTTGTTGGCAGAAACCTTCCCCTGTATACATTCGATCAAGTGACCGATAGTCATACGAGAAGGGATGGCGTGAGGATTGATGATGATATCGGGTGTGAGACCTTCGCAAGAGAACGGCATATCCTCCTGCCTGTACTGAATCCCGCACGTACCCTTTTGACCGTGACGCGACGCAAACTTGTCACCGATCTGCGGAATACGTACGCTGCGCACGCGAATCTTGCAAAATTTATAGCCCTCGCTGTTCAACGTCAGCATTACTTGATCGACTATTCCGGTCTCGCTGTTTCGCAGGAAAGTCGACGCGTCGCGTTTCGTAAATCGTTTCGTCGTACTGTCCAGCTGCAAGCCAAAAGAATTATTATTCATCATTCCTTTTACTGATCAGATAATGTAAGTTTGTTGTTGAAGGGCGGAAAATCAACTCACCTCGTCGTCCGTTTCAGGTAGAGTGATCGTTTTTCCTATAATCACATCATCGCCCGACACTCGAATTCCAGGAGCGATGATTCCGTCGTCATCCAGCTTGTCGTATATCGCATTGCGCATTCCTTGACAAGTCAAACGCGAAGGTTTCTCGAACTGTTCTTCCTGATCACCGATCTTCTTCGATTCGGACTCCTTGTACGAGCGGTAGAACACTGATCGGAAAAAGCCTCTTTCGACAGCGCTGGCATTCAGAATGACGCTATCTTCTTGATTGTATCCGGTGTAACACAGGATCGCGACGATGCTGTTAATACCCGCCGGTAATTCACGGAACCTTAGATATTCCATGGATCTCGTGGTGACCAACGGTTTGTGCGGATAATACAACACGTGAGCTAAGGTATCCATGCGTACGTGGAAATTCGTAATATATACACCCATAGCTTGTTTGCCCATAGCGCTCTGAAAAAATAGTGGTCATTTTTATACACTCGATACTTGTAAAAATACGCAGAAACGAAGAATGAAATGCAGTGAGACGCGTGCGTATACCTGATAAGTATTTCTAGGACTTTGATTATGATCGGGGAAAGGAATAATGGAAGCGCACACGCCCAGGATCATCGCCGGATGAATTTCGCAGTGCGTATACGTCGTGCAATACGCATACTCCTTGTCCTGTCTGAGATCATCAGGTGACATGGCTATCATAACAGTTTCTTCCTCCAGTGTGTCAATGTATTCCACCACGCCGCTGCCCACCAATTCCTGCCACCTGTAAATAATGTGAGTGTTAACATCGTAAAGCCGAGAAATAAAAAAAAAGAATATCAAGAGCTTACAACTTACCCGTCGTTGTTATAATCTCTTTCTTTCAGCATATCGATGTGCCTCTTCTTTAATAACAGATTCTGTCCTTCCACTATGAGCAGTGGTCTACTAATTCTACCGGCGTCTGTATATATTCTTATTTCGCGATCCCTAATATCGCGGATCATAGATACTTCAGAGACGATGATGTCCATCTGTCTTCTCAATTTGCGCAGAGTAGCCATCAACTGATCTGGATCTCTGTGAATACCCACCCAGCATCCGTTGACGAATATTTTCGTAGCATCGGCGATGGCGCTCGGCGCTATTTCCTCTAAATTCTCCATCGACCACTCCTCCAAGAATTCAAGGATGGGGGAAGGTTGAGAGCCGACGCTTATGTACGCCATTAAAGCTAAATTCTTTACCAATCCTACAGCGGCACCCTCGGGCGTTTCCGCGGGGCAAAGCATCCCCCACAACGTGTTGTGCAATTGACGTGGCTTGGCGAGCTTACCGTCCCTTCCGATGGGCGAGTTCACTCGCCTCAAGTGCGACAATGTCGACGCGAAGGTCAGCCTGTTCAGTACTTGCGACACTCCCGCTCTTGCCTGATGCGCTTTTTTCTGATCGCCCCAGTTGCCCGTGGCGAGTGAATACCTCAGACCGTCGGTGATAATTTTCGTCTTAATGGCCAGCTCGAGATTGAAGTCTTTTCCACGATCTATAAACTTCTGTGCGTACAAACGCACTTCCTTCATAAGATTCTTGAACAAACCGCGGAACAGAAACGCCAACAGAGGTCCGGCTAAATCCAATCTCTTGTTGCCGTAATGATCGCGATCGTCCAACTCCCTTCGTCCTAGGGACGCCGACAGTAATCTGTGCACCATATAACCGAGGAAGTAAGCCTTTTTAGTTTCACAAAAATCACTTATGCCCACATGCGGCAGCATCTCCTTCTGCAAAATTTCTCTCGCGTATTTGATTCGCTTTTCCTTTGTCACGCCGGGTCTGGCGCCTCTGGTTCCGATGAAATTTAAGGCAACATTCTGTTCCTGTATAACAAAAGCTTCGTCCAACGACGGCTTCACCATTTCCATCATTTCGGGATCGTCGAAGTCGTAAATAATATGTTCCAGGATATCTCGATCGGCCACAAATCCGAGAGCACGAAAGACAACCATTATGGGAATCTCCTGTTTAATATATGGAATAATGGCAATAATACGTTGACCTATGGCAGACTTTTTAATGCTAGCACCGCTCTTGGCCATCATGTTAATCCATAAAGTTGAGGTGGGTCGCGAACTGTGCTCCAAGCAGGACCTGATTTCTGCTTTATAAGCATATTTACCATCTTTCATGCTGAATACGTAAACGGTATTTGTTGCCATTTTCTCTTGCGCTATAAGAACCTTTTCCGAGCCATTAATGATAAAATATCCGCCAGGATCCAATGGGCACTCGTTTAATTCTGTTAAATCACGATCGGATAAGCCAGCGAGCAAGCAGTACTTGGATCTCAACATAATTGGTATTTTGCCAATAAATGTTTTCTGATGTTGTGTTTCGACAGGATCCTCGCCATCTTTCACGATTGTTTTCGTAATGTCTACGTATAATGGCGCGGAGTACGTTAAATTTCTCAATCTGGCTTCATTAGGCATCATAGGGGACGGCGCACCATCTTTCTCCCAATGTGTCGGCTTCGATAAATAAATTTGCTCAAATTTCAACAAATGTCTCACAGGGTTCTCTATTTCGCCTGTAGTGTGTTGAGCCTCTGCTTGCAAATCAATTTGCGGCGAATCTTCTACTATACGTTGGACGGACATTTCGATGAATTCGTCGAAACTATCAAGCTGCTGTCGTACAAGACCTTTTTCGTCAAAGTACGCGTTAATAAGGATCCAACAGGCTTCCTGCCAAAGTTTCGACGAAATTTCCTCCGCATCTTCATCGTCATATTGATCTAGAATAAAATAAATACGTTCGATTTTGTGGATCAAAATTCGGAGTTAATCAGTAGATTACAGAGCGAGTAAACTTTTTCTTTTCCTTGATCTACATATTACACTTAATTTTCAATTTTATATCTATTATTCACTTACCATCTTCAAGACCAAATATATTACTCATTTTCACTCAGCCTACAAGCGCATGCAGGCTTTGAATCTATTTTTGTATTTAAAATGTCTAGAAATTTGCTCTTCGCTAAACGAACATCCAAGTCGAATGCAGAACTAACAACATCGGTACGTTGACTACCGGCTGACCACAAACTACACGGCAGTCTTCGATAGAATCATATCTAGATGGAATAACAAAATTTTGTTACGTCCGCTTTTCAATAAACGACAAAAGTTTCTAAAAGACAAATCTTTCTATTGGACATCGGATATCGGATTACGAACCATGCAAATGGCTTAGTTTACACCGATTGTTTAATACGCGTACCAAGTACTAAATCAGCTTCTTTGATTGGTGTAGATTTTACACTAAACGATTTATACCTATCAGAGAAGCAGATTTAGTATTTGGTACGCGTACTAAACAATCGGTGTAAACTAAGCCAGTATTTCATTACATTTATAACAGGTTAGTAGCATATTTTTCGTAGATACACATACATCTTCAATCTTCATACTTCATGCCGTTTTATGTTTTAATTTTGATTTTAATATAGCAACGCAGATAAATATATGTACGCGAACATGAGCATTAAGTTGGAGTATAATTAAAATTTTTATTCCTTCTTTTATAATTGTGCTCTTTTTTTTTATCCTTACGTTTATTTACACAAATTTGTTGCTTTTATGATCTGAGTAATCCAACAAAAATATAACCATAATGACTACTGATATAGTAGCAACATTAAAAGAGCCGAGAATGATAAAAATATGCGCTCCGATGGTTAGATACAGCAAGTGAGTTAAAGTTGCATTTTTCAAGCGAACGTTTTACGTAAATTTGTTTTTTTTTTTTTGCCATCATTAGGTTACAATTTAGAACACTTGTAAGACGGTACGAATGCGACATTTGTTTTACTCCTATGATCATGGCGGATTCGTTTGTGCAATCAGCAAAGGCTAGAGATAATGAATTTACTACTCATAAAGAAGATAAGCCACTTATTGTTCAATTTGCGGCTAAAACAGTAGAGGATTTTGTGGGTGCTGCAGAGATGGTTGCACCGTAAGTTTATCATGTACTGTAGCTATTTATATGCATATATATATATATATATATATGTGTGCATATAAATGCTACATATATATGTGCATGTATGCATATATGCATATATGTACATATATATGCAATTACATATCAGTAAATTATCAGTAAATTGAGCATCGAGAAGCTTGTTTTCTGTACTTATCTTATTTTGTAATTAATAGGTATTGCGATGGTGTAGATTTAAATTGTGGGTGTCCACAACGTTGGGCTATGAAGGAAGGATATGGAGCTGATTTGTTAAAAAAACCAGAACTTGTGAAAGATTTGGTATATCAAATCAGAAATCGTATTCCTAGTCCATTCACTGTTTCCGTGAAGATACGACTGTTAAAGGACATACGCCAGACAATAATGTTTTGTCAAATCTTAGAGAAAGCTGGCGCCTCATTTTTGACAGTCCATGCGAGGACTCCTGAGATGCGTAATGAACCTATCGATTTGGATAATCTTAAACTTCTTAGAGATTATGTACAGTTGCCTCTTGTCGCAAATGGTGATGTGAAAAACTTAGAAAATGCAGAATTTTTATTCAAAGAATCTAGGTGCGAAGGTGTAATGTCTGCAAGAGGTATTTTAACTAATCCGGCATTATTTACGGGACCTGCTGTTACCCCGCTTGTTTGCGTTCAAGATTGGTTAAACATCACATCAACTGTACCAACTGAATTTCAATGCTTCCATCATCATTTGGTATTTATGTTGGAAAAGATTCTACCCAAGAAAGATCGAATATTATTTAATAATTTACAAAATAAGTCATCGGTATTAGAGTTTTTAGAAAATTATTATAATATAAGACCAAACATTCAATCTAGTTCAATAGAATTAACTAAATGTAATTTTGATACCTCTTACATAGAACGTAAACAAAAATATACTGATTACTGGGAGTCTAATGACTTTTTAGGAAATATATTTAGTTCTTCAAATTCATAAAACAATGTTGTTTTTATTTTTATGAAGTTGTACCTTTAAATTCTTTTTATCTTGTAAAATAGATACAAGATGTTTTTAAAAGTACCGCTTTGTGCGTGTACCATATTATTTAGTTTCTCTCTTATTCTTGTTAGATGGCGGTAGAATAAGTCAGCTTTCCTTCCTTTTCCGTCCAATTCCGTTATTTATTTTCACTTCACGTTTTTTTTTTCGCTATTGGCGCATCAGTTTTGAATAATACATATTGTTGTAATTTTCTCAGTATTTTATTATTATGGTAATTTAAGCGCAAGAATATTTTAATATCTTGATCACTGAGATAGTGAACTTACAAAAATGAGTTATAATACACGTAAGTTTTACGAAATATAAACATCTGTTTTGACATACATAAATTTAGCATTGTTATGCGTTAGTATGACTTATGAAAATCTTTCACTGAGTAAAGATGAAAAAGAAAAAGCATATTTTTCAGGTCTTACAGAAGAATGTCCTTTGACAAAGGAAAAAGATTATAAATATAGACTATGCTCCTGCAATGGACTGAGATTTATCATTATTTGTTTTCTTGCATTAACTTTTGCTATCACTACTATGCTAGTGTTGCAAATTTACTACACCGAAAGTATACCACAGGTATGCATAGAAAGAGAAGAATGTAAAGTGTTAATAAAATATTCTAACAATATTTTTATTTCATTTTAGATTAGCCTTCATGGAGCAGTTGCTACTGATTATTCAAATTGTTCTCAAATTGGTACCAAAATACTTAGAAGATTAGGCAATTCAGTGGATGCTGCAATAGCGGCAACTATTTGCATGACTGTAGTGGCACCCCATAAAACTGGACTTGGCGGGTAAGATATTGCTTTAAATTCTTAATTCTTGTTATTTCTTTAATTCTGAATTTATTTATTTATTTTTAGAGGTGGTCGTATAATGATATATAATTATAAAAATTACACTCATCCCATTGTTATTAATATTGTAAATAATACAGCTAAAGGTTTGTATATTACTTTAGTACATGTATGAAGTAATAAATGCAGGAAAAAGTAAAATATTATTTATCAATCCAATATGCCTCTTTGCAGAAGGTGAAGTACGTTTGCCAATTTTATTACAAGGATTGGAATTTGTTCAAGAATCATATGGCAGCTTGCCATGGCGTGATATCGTAGAACCCTCTGTTAAATTAGCTCGAGAAGGATTTGTTGTATCTAAGGATTTTGTCAATGAATTATCGAGAAATGCACATTACGGGATGCTTTATGGTTCTTTAAATCCGGGTGATACATTGCGTTTGTCAGAACTTGCAAACACATTAGATATTGTGGCAAAATATGGTTCAAAAGGTACAATTTAAATATTTTGTTGCATTTGCAGTTTTTTTCCAATTAAAAATAATTTTTATTTAATCTTACCTTGCTTTTTGTAAATTGTAATGGAATTATTGAAATTTAGTATTTTCTTACAGTTTTATACAACGGTACTGTGGCGCATAAAATTTTACACAATGGAATTCTGCATGAAGAATCATTGGAACAGTTAGCGAGTTACAATCCTGCTGTCACAAGTGCAAAAAGTTCAACATTACATGGTTATACAGTTTACTATCCGTCAGACGCATCTTTTATGCAAACAGTGATTGAAGCACTGGAAAGTCTTCCAATCTTCGCAAAAAATGCATCCACGATAGAATCGCAAGCTCTTATTGCTCATGCACTGATGTATTTGAATTTACCATTTTTTCAAAATATGCAACATGGTGAGTCACATCTGCTGTTCTGTTAATTATTATCAAAAGCTTACACATTATCATTTTATAGTTACAATTTTTAGTAATCTCATAATTATAATTTTAGCAAAAACAGAAACATACACTGGAGTTATGGCAATGGATTGGCAAGATACATACGTCAGCATCTTATCGTTAGTAATGCAAATCACATATATTTACATTTATTAGACAATCATACTGTTATTGTATTAACATATTATGAACGATGCAGCGGTTTGAGTTCACCTCTTGGCCTTGGAAATATGACTGACGCTGGATTTTTATTAGACAACATCGATGATGACAATTTATCCACATTTATTCCTATAATTTTTCACTCTAAAAAAGGAATATGTGGATTACGTGGAGTGTTTGGTTCAAACGATGCTTTTCTCAATGGACAAATTCTATACAATCTTATCATTCGTGCTTTGAACGTTTCCACTGCAATAGAATATCCCAGGTATGTAAAAAAAGTCTGATAACTTCGGATAATTCATAAGAAATTTTGATAATTGCTGACAGCTTACACTTTCTCCTTTTTATACAGATATTATTCTGTTCCATCTGGTGTGATGATCGAAAATAATCAAAGACATTCGATGGACGCTGCTTTGCAAGCACGATTGCGTCCTATGATATCCTCATTGCCTACTGACGATAGTTTATTCATAAAAAGTGTAAATGCAATAATTAAAACGAAAGATTTGTTATCGAGTCATTCCGATAGCCGTGGAAACGGAATCGCATCGCGATTCTAAATACGTATGCTTTGTTACAAGCATATACAGTCGTGTCAAGAATTTTGAAAACTGTGATATTAAAATTTCGGTCACATAATGATTATTCTATGAATACTCATGGGTGCACAATAATCGACTTCTTTCGAGAATGTTGAAATATGTATTTATATATTTTTTACTGTTTTATCTACATTAATGTAATACACGTATATATACACACTCTTGCAAACTTAAAATGAAAGTTGGTTTGCATATACATAAGAAAAAACAGTATTTTCCAAATTGTTTTTCTTGATATTTTTTTATAAAATATTTATAAAATAAATTTTTATATACATGATGGGTAGAATAAATTTTTAATATAAAAGCTTAAATAAAATTGTTACATCTTATTATTATTTTATACCTTAAGCAATTGTGTCTCGGCTTTGTACTCTTTCCTTAAATCTAGTTGTCTAATCTTCGCGTAAAATGCACTGGCAGTAAGGACGATCACATTGCTTACCCACCAAAGGAATGATTTCTTTTCGTTAAACCAATAAGTTGCTAAAACTGTTTGAGCGCATGCTTTCGCAGTCCCGCTGACGTTGTGTGTCAATGGGGATGTGACTTGTATTTGAAGCGCGGTGAAATATCCGATGGCGAAGCCGAATATACCACCGGCCGTCATAGCACCCCAGAAAAAAGGGTGTCTGAGTTTCTCATAATTATATATAGTCGTCGGTTCATCATTTAGTATCATTAATGGAATAAAAATGATAACGCTATACACATTGTTGTAATAAGAAAGCAGCCAAATGTCTTGATTTACTGCTGGAAGCGTCTGTTTCATACGAATGGAATATAAGGATAGCAGTAATGATCCAAGCACACCAAAAAAGGTTCCAAGAACAGACAGAGAACCAGCTACCTGTTCTTGATCCACGCCTAACCAGAATCCAGCGATAATTACTGCACAGCATGTTATGCATTTCAGAGATGTTTTTTGCCCTGTAAGTTTCCATTGATTAGTTATTCTGATAAGTTTCAATTAATTCAGTTAGACTTGCTTGTATGTAAGACTCTCACCAAGTAAAATATAGGTAAACACAACGTTAAATACAGTCGTCAGTGAGCGACCTACATAATAAAAGGCAACGCCAACATATTTTAAACACAAATTGTTAGTCGCTATCATTCCAGTGAACAGGATTGATAATGGCAGTACCTATAACAGTTAAAGAATATATATACACTTTTACAAAAGCTGATAGAAAGAAAGAGAGGAGAAAGGAAAAGTCTTTCCATATTTTAATTCAAAATTAATTTTTCTTCAATAAATTTATTGTGTCATTTTTTCATTTCCAATTATAAAGAATTAGCCATAAGATAAAAGTCTTTTGATGCAAAGCTTTCTTAAGATCAAATAATTTGCTTTCAGTGATTTACAGTGATTTGAAAAAATACTTGAAATATTCTTGAAAGAACTATACCTTTCTTATAACATCCTTCCTAAATGGGCTACCATCTGCCATTGTAATGTAGTTTGGGAACCATCGCGACAGTGTGCGTAAAGTGACACAAATAACTACGCTTATTATGCATTGAAACCAAGTTACAAAAAGAGGAGCATCCAAATTTATAATTTGGCTAGATAGAAGCGCCTTATTTACAAATACAGTCAAAATGGATACTATCCTAAAAAATATTTCAAATTATGTAAAATTCTGGTTTCAACAAATTGTACATAGAATTATATACATTTAAAAAATGCGTTAGTAGCAATTAAGTGAAAATAAAATTTATTATTTTCCACATTGGAAATTTTACATAATTTTGTTGCTTACCAGTAGGCTGCAATCACAGATGTGATGTACATATATTCGTAAGCAAGTCCTTTTTCCAGTTGCATCTTTGTTAAGCTTATATTTCAGAGAACAATAATCACACAGAACTTATAGATTATATAGTTATTAAAAAATTTGTAACAATATTTTGTTACAAATTGTTTGTAGAATAAATATATCACTATATATTTACAAGATAAACAATTTTATAGTCAAAATATTTCAATAAAATGCCAAATGTTCATCTAATAAATTATGACTTATATATAAAGTGCACATAAATATATATTAAATTGACACATAAACATCTATGTGTTTAGCCTCCAAGTTTGACTTGTTATGTTTGGACATCGTGTATATAATGACACTTGATGTTAACATATTTATATAAGTTTATATTTATTATTTCACTCTTTTTCTCTATTATTAGTTTTTTTCAACACGATACTTTCAGATAGTGTCTTTAATATGTTGTCAAATTTTAATTGTTGGATGCGACACGTCATCTGTTAAAGGTTAAGTAATGTATACGATGTTCGTGTTGCTTATACGCGATATTAATATATTTGACAGTATTAAATTGGACCTCTGGTCAAACCAGACTGCATTAAATTAATAAAATCTTATCTTATCTAACATATTATCTAAGAAAACCAAGAGAACATTGTTGTAAATTCTGAAAACCATAGATCAAGTAACACGTGTCCTTTTCGTATTCTGCTTGTGATTGTTTGATCTTGTATGTGACGTCTTTTTCCAAAAGTGACAGATTAGGAAAAAAATTGGAGTTTAAAGCCAGCGATACGCGATGCGAATTTCCGTGCTAAATCACATTCTACATAAGCGAATTACTAGAAATGCCGTATGCTGTATGGTGCGTAGTAAATAAAGACTGCTTTATATTAAATACATGATTGGTCTGTTTTCATTATGGTATGTTATATAAGTTGCCTGGATATATCCTAAACGCTTATAGCGAATTGAAATTTCTAGAAAATGCATTTTTCTATTGGACATTGTATTGTCGTCATCGCTTATCAAACGCAGTGTGAATGCGCCATAACAAGCCGCAAGAAGGAAGAAAAGAGGGGATAGTTGCGTCTTCTCGCGCATTTTATACGCGATTCCTGTACGGCAAATGGCCGCCAGCTGTCACACAGCTCCGAAGTGTGGCTTGTTGTAAGAGAACACGACGCGAATTCGGAGAAGGGCGTTTCTCTTAGCGCGAAGCACGTCGTGAGGACGCGATGCAGTTATATAACGACGCGCAGTTCGCTGACTGAGATTGACAGGATCGCCGTGAATGAGAGAGGGAGGGAAAAAAGAGTGGGAAAAAGAGAGCGTCGAGCGGTGAACGAGTGTGTGGCGCGCCAGCAACGAGCCTCCCCCCCTTCTCCATCTCAGTGTTGCTTGTACGGTGCCATGAGAGTGTGGCCAGCTCGACTGTTTGCAATTTTTATTTTACATCAAACGCGTAACTAGTCTGTGTTTACGCGAACGGCGGTGCGGCTGATCGTCATCTTTTTTAGCCCATTCGCCGCGCAAACATACGGATTGGCCTCGCAGCCGCGTTTTAATACTTCCTGCACGTGGTGCTGCAAGACTCCCTCGAGATACGCTTTCGATTCGCTTACACCCCAAGGACGCACACAAGGTAACATTTTGTTTGACGATACAAGACTCCCGGATAATTTTTTGGATACTGTTGTCTCGTTTTTGCTTGTTCGAATTAACATGCGATGTATCAATTGTTTTGTAATTATTTCATTAAAAAAAAAAAAAAAAAAAAAAAAAAATGCGTATCTATGAGTATTTCTACTTTAATTTTATTTTAATGAAATTTTGTATATTTAATTCTATATTTGCCTATTTAATTCTATATTTGTCTATTTAATTCTATAAAATTATTCACACCACAGTGTAAATTTATATCTCATGATCTAATAAGAAGTTGGCTTCCTTTTATTTTCAGGGAAGCAGCATGGGTTCCAGTCAACAATACTCTCTTAGATGGAATAATTATCTAAAACACATCACTTGTGCTTTCGATACACTAAGAACAGATCAAGATCTCGTAGATGTTACTTTGAGCTGTGAGGGCAAAAAGATCAGAGCGCATAAAATGCTTTTGTCAGCATGTAGCACATACTTTAGAGATTTATTTAAGGTAAAAATAATTTGTTTAAAGACAGATTATTTATCACAGGTTTATTTAAACGCAGAAACACCCTCTATAATGGTTGCTTATTATAGGAAAATCCGTGCCAGCATCCAGTCGTAATATTCCGTAATGTAAAATTTGATGATTTGGCTGCTTTGGTAGATTTTATGTACCAAGGCGAAGTGAATGTTGTTCAAGAACAGTTAGCAAGTTTTCTCACAACGGCAGAACTTTTGGCAGTACAGGGCCTTACAGATGGTACAGGAAAGGATAATGACTGTTTAGTAGAGGTAAGATGTTAACATGTAAAATCTATTAAAAATATACGCGTTTGATAGTCGTTATTTATATATTATATTTCTTTTCAGGATGATATAGAAATTCCTAATGAGCCTGAAGTCCAATTGCAGAACACCTCTACAGGCAAATCTACAGCGGATAGAAAGAGAAATACATCGCCGTCCTCGCCGATGCCGTACCATGCCGTTGAATTGCAGCCTGAAACACCGCCAAACAAAAGGAGAAAAACTCGAGAAAGTACAAATGCGAATGCGGAAAAGAATTCAGCGAGGAACAGTGAGTCGGCGAAGGATTCCGATGGAAAAGCGTCGGAAAATCAAACCGGGTCTAGCTCCGATCCTGTGGAAATAATTCCCCTTATGCCAAATTTAAAACTGGAGATGCCCGATTATCTCGAGCAAGACGGTAGCAGTTGTAGTTACGAAGACCAGAGTATAGGCGACAGTGCATTGACTAAAATTGCTATAGACGAAGCATCATCAAATACACCTGATCACGAACAAAAGCCCGACATCAGTCAGACGTTTTACTCGAGTCAATCGACATCGGACGGTTTGGACGGCAAACATCAATCAGCGGATGTTGGTAGGTATACTTGTTCGCGATAATTTTCAGAACTCGCAGAATAACCTTTAATTGCATTCACTTCGATCAGTTCTTAATATAAAGGAGTTTTGTCTGTTTATTAGGACACCTACTTTCTAAACCAAGTACTTCTGGAGAGAGACAGTCAAGGCAGGATGCAGTACAGGGTGAGTGAGATGTTTTTTTTATTATGTACAAATTGTATGACGTAGTTCTGCCATTACGATAAAAAAAAATTATATATATATATATACTATTAAATAATAAATTAAATAATTGAAGTAAATTTTGAATTTTAATATTTTTTATTTAAATCGTAATTTAAAATTAAATTATTAAATTAACAAACTATAATATATAACAAATTTGGAACAAAATATATTTAACTGTTTATCTTCAATATCCAACTGTTAGCGATGAAAGTGGATCAGAATTTAATTATACTTTACAAATGCAATGTAGTGATAGTAATGTTTAGTAGTAATGGCAGTACAGCAAACATCTAAGTTTTGTATCCACATAGTCTACATATACAGTCCAAAAGCTTACAATATTTTTTTAATATTTGAAAATATGCGTCTCTATATATCCCTGAATTTATATAATATTATATATATAAACTTACAAAAAAATTTTATTTACTATAATTCCAACTATAAATTGCTCTAAAATAAAACTGCACTCTGATAATTTTAATGGTGATGGTACAATTGCATGCGTTTGTGGGTACAAAACTGACGCAGTATTATGAACACCTTGATACATGAAGCATTAGTATCACACATGGGAATTACTTGATTTCATGGATTAAGGTTCTGTACGAATTTCTCGACAACAATAGGAAGGAAGACGGGATTCCTTTTTATTGTGACATCTATTAAGTTTGAGGGGTAGTTAGTTGACTGAGTTTCACATCAAATTATACGATGGTTTGGTAGTCTGTGCAGCTTTGCATTACTTATACACGCACACAAATTAAAGAAAAAAAAAAAAGATTAGATTAAGTTTAAAGACAATGATATAGGATTTTCCAATGGAAACGTCCATTATTTCTCCACAACGATGAGTTTTTGCAGAAAATATTTTAGGGGTTTACTTACAACTTTTCTTTTATATGTGGATCTGGTTCTTTCTAGCTTAAAGAAATGTGTAAAAATAGCAAACAAATGATAATACTTTTTGCGGTTTACAAAAATAGCGTCAATTTTACCGCGTATTGCTATTAAAAGTTTATTAGTTTTTGCAATGCTCTGTGAAACATTAATCTTACAATGCTATCAATTTTTCACTAGATTACTCTTGCATTGTTAAACAGAATCAGGTTCGCACTTTATCGTAAGTCAATTTTTGAGCATTAACGATTCGATAAATATTTGCGCGCGATTCCCTATTATAATGGGAGAGAGATTACATTAATTTTTTTTCAACGATCACATCGAGATTTACTGTTAATGTACAGAGTGCATGGTGTTTTGGATGTAAATGTATGGTACAGGCACTCGGGTGTAGGTTGAACTGTAGATACTAGTAAGCATTGCCAAGTGCTGTATGTGTGCCGACAATCATCAACATTCCTTTTTTCAATAACTTTATATCAAAAGCCATCACTATATTCCTCATGCGCACTAACTTTATAAGCATACTTTTGTGTATAATACTAAAAAAAGAAAAATACCTTCCGATGCTGGTTCAAGGCAATTCCTTCTGAAAACTTAATTTGTGTGTAATCAGCGCAAATCTCGATACACACAGACGATTTATTTGCATGTAACGTTAATTTTAAATGCATAATACATTTTTGAACGTGAGAACGAAACGCTATCAAATTTACGGGATCATTTGCTGAAAACTTTAATGGAAATTATCACCATCGAGTATATTATTCTACCAGCAATTAGAAAAACTTTTTCTATAATATATAATAATTATTTATTTCCTAATGACATAATTATGCTCTAAGTGCCTTAAATAAATTTCAAATCAAGGTTTTACTGTACTCGAGACATAAATAGTTTCGAAATTCTTTTGGATGTGCACGATACGTTTGCAAAGTTCAGTTAATAGACAATGAAAATACCAGCATAAAACAATAATTTTAGAGGAGATGTTCTAAAATTATTCCATTTCGGGTATAATTGCTTATGTACTCTTTGAGTTGGGATCTCTTCTTGCGATCTCACAATCAGTATTGCTGCATCTCTATTGGGTTAAGTTAAGATTAACTTGCAAAATGCAACAATCGTTTCATTCTGCACCGCGAGGTACACTATCGCGCAGCCTCGTCGGATACAATCTAATTCTGAAACAGTCAGGTGGTGGTGGTGCTCTGGTGACAGTGGCATGCGTGAAATCTTTCCTTAATATCTTATAGCTTAAGACCGACTCTTTCTCTTTTTGTACGGTGCAAAATTCTATACAGTAAATACGAATGCGTGTGGGAAAAACGGCGATTAGTTTGGATCGATACTTCTCCGGAATCCGTCATTTTCTAGCATTGTCAGTCTACGTTGGTATTAGTATTTCATTAGAAGAATTGATCTCTGGAAAGAATGACATCACGTGCATATTTTTTCGCATGATTAAGTGGAAAATTTAAGTTCAAAGGTATCTCAACAAATACATAAGATTGCATCAGCAGTTACAATATTCTCTATTTATCAAGTGCAGTTAGCATTTTTTTTAATTTACAAGTGATTATAAATCTAGATCAGCCCATAAAAAAATATATATATACATCTAAAGAATATATATATTTCTTTCAAACAAAACTGTAATACATTTATAGTTTGAGATTCGTTTATCATCAGCGTAAATATTAAATTTTGATTGATTTCGATGATTCTCTAATAAATTAATGAACGACAAATAAGTAGAAACAGTTATTTTTGTGGACTATTACTAAGAATGTTTTTTATCAATTGCTTACTAATTACACACAAAGTTGATCAAAATTTCACGAAAAACAAATTCAATGAGCAGATGGATGAGTGATGGATTCTGGAAGACTATCGATATACGATATTTTCTTCGAGAATCTTACGAGTTTTGGGATTTGGGGGGATACTTTTTGACCCGACCCGAAATTTTTTAGTTATCAAAATAGCCGAAAAAGAAATAGATAACGTTTTGACAGGTAGGTAATTCAAGTCTTTAACAAGAAACCAAAAATATGAGTTTTCCTATCACAAAAACATCAAAAAGCTTGTTCCTTCATTTTTCAAGTGCTAACGTTATTACCGTCTCTCACGTGTCTCCGCGCAATGTGACCCGCTGCATTTCGCCTCGAGATTGATTTATCGCGCGGATTTTCTCATTATTGATTCGCAACTGTAAAGCGCACGATTGCGGACCGCATTGATCGAGCAAATATGATATCTTGGATTTAGAGCAATCACAGCCAAATAATGTGGCTTAGAAAGAGAGAGAGAGAAAAAATTTCTAATATTTATTGCCACTGAACTATACAGAGTGACATTAATTTCGTTGGACGATTTCGTGATGAGGTCGAAAGAGAAGTCAGCAGGTAAATTCTACATCAAAATTGATCATGAGCTTTCGTTGACAGTCGTTTCGAACTAATATCTTTATTTGGACACAGAACTCCTATCTCCAAATCTCGTTGCCATTGGCTTTTCTAATTCCAAGGTATTGAATAATTTTTCAAAGTTACTTCGCTGACACGCGATCTTGTCGGTAGTCCTGTGATGTCGCGAAATTCACCGTGCGTCGTCGTTTCTGAACAAACATCGATCGAGATCGATGAATGGCATGGACAAACAAACACATTGATGGACGACGAGTGCTTGTGTAGGAGTTTGCGTTTCGCACTGAGAAGAGTGAGCCGGCTCGTCGACACTTTTATCGCAAAGCGAAGTGCAACGATGAACACGATAGAGGCAATCGGCGTGGCTTTCCCGTCCGCGATAGAGAAGCTCGCTCGTCCGAGGTATCGATCTCGCTCGCGTATAGCGCAGCGGGAGGTCGACGAAGCTCATCGTCAAGAAACACGAGGCTGAACACGCGAGCCGGCGGGCGTCCCAATCAATTACGTGCAATCAGCGTCCTCGTTCCAGCGTCATCGACCGCATGGAAAGAGATTCACTTCTCGATTCGCCAAAGAATCTCATTGGCCGACGTGAAGGCGGAGAGATATCTCTTGCGAGCTCCCGGACAACGAAACTGTCAAACGGCACATAGTCGATTGGAAAAGAAACGGCTGTGAAAATTATCTTACGATGGTCTCCACCGTCAGGCAGCGATCTCACCGATAGATTCGTGAGAGGAACGATTATTCAAGAGAACGAAGCGTCCCAGGACGAGAACCGGAAGCTCGTCCACGTGGACTCGCTTCCAACGCGCGTTCGCCGAAAGAAAAGACTGATATCGCTACTTAACGAGCCCCCGTAAATGCTCGAGTAAATTTCGAGTTACCGGTCGACCGGACAAACTCGTCGACGTCGATAGGGGAGCTTAACAGGAGGAGCGTCACGTGAACTCCCCTCCGCGGAGGGGGAGACGTCGGAATGATGCCTGCGCGTTGGAACTAGCAATTAAATTGTAACTGGGAACACACGCTACCGCACGCGCGAACTCGTCGTAATTAGCGCGATGTTTAAACGACCACGACCGCGATGTTAACGAGAACGGGGCGGACGGGGTGCATCAGGTCGTTAATGACACACACTGTAGACACGGCTTTCTAGCGGATGCTGCGATTGTGGGATTATTTGTGGTTGGTGCTGGGGGCTGGTGCTGCTGCTGCCGTTGCCGCTGCCACGGTTTTGCTGTTATTTTTTGCCCGAGGGATGTGATATAAACGGAGGTCTTTTCGGGTTTTTTTTTTTTTTTTTGTAATTTTTTTTTTGTAACTGTACAACTAACGGTTGCCTGCATGCCCCTACCGCGCCTACTTACTTCTTAAGAAACTGACTAACCCCGACCACACAGCCCGACGAGCATTGTGTTTGCTGTTCGCCACAACACTGTGTTTCTCTTTAGGAGGGTTTACGTACGTATCTGGTCAGCCGCATAGCCTCAGCAAAGCGAACGGCCACGGGAAAGTGTGCGTGCACTGCAAGCAGCGCGGCATGGTAACGTCACGTGGCAAGCTCAGGCAGACCCGCTTCAAATGCTGGCCCTGCAATGCCTGTTTGTGCCGCTGGCCATGCTTCGTCGACTATCACAAAATGCGCGCGATCCCGCATATCCCGCCCCCCTAGCACCAACCCCCGGTTGGCGTAGTGCCTCGCCGGCAGCGAAAAAAACAGATTAATGTCCCGCGCCCGCGATCGACGCAGCGACGCAGGGAAAATCGGTATGAAAGAGAAACCTCGGTGTAGATTTGTCCTATCGAGGCAGAGAGAGAGAGAGAGAGAGAAAGAGGAAGAGAGCTTTTATTAGCTTTATACGCAATACATGTGAGCCTCATGTTTTTTTTTTACACAGGCGAGCATTTTTTGTATGTAACTCCGTATGTAATGTCGCGTAGAACGATCAGTCAAATGGATTGACGTATTTAGGAGGGGATGATTCGGCAGTGGCAAATGTCAAAATTTCGTTGGTTCGCCTGCTATCGTCAAAGTGATGTCAAAGCAACATCAAAATTTTTTTTCGAACTTTTATTTCGAACCCGTTGTGCTTATACCACAGCGAGTCTGTTAAGTCCGTACGACAATTTCGTTGCAAATTTTTTTCTGGAACCTTTTCGAACGATGACGATTTTTTTCTCTTTCAAAGCAGGAATTTACGGCTTGTTCCACTAGTTGTTAAATCGATTCTCTTGAATCGCACTTTCGTTCATTTTCCAAACAGAACGGACTCTCTTGAGACTCTTCCCGGACTCTTCCTTCAATTTTCGCATCTCGCTGTCGGCGTTAGACAATTTATACCCCATACAAAGCGTTTATTAATTGCCAAACTAGTGTTTATTTATATGTGACGATTGTAAGTGTAACGACGACGTGCTGTTCAACGACGAGAACTAATTACGTACGTTACTAGTTGTGTAACATTTTTGTGCGTATTAATGTATATAGTTACACTATATGAATTATGAATATGTTGATCGCAATCGACGATTGTGTGACTAATGTGACGATTTTCAACGAACCATGGTATTTAATATGATGCTGCGCTAAGTAAGTTACATGAGATTATCGTTCTACAGTCGAAATTAATTTGATTTCTGATATTGGAAAATTCCGCGCAATTTGGAAAAGAAGATAATCAATAATTACGACCACAAGAATATAGAACGGGATTTACAATTTCGGTTAAATAATTTATGTTATTAAAATAATGTAATGACGAAGTAAAATGTAAATTATTAAAAAATTATCGACGTCATATCGTATATTTTTTTACTTTTCTACTTTTATATTGAAAAATATATATGGTAGATTATAATAAATCTACATTTTATTTCGCAAGAATTGGACCGAAATTGTCCCTTATTATCGAAACATTGCAGATTCGGCAAAAAACGTAACAAATTAGGAACAATTCAATCTATGATGAAGTAAAGTCAATTTAATTTCGACTTTTCCTGTAAGACTGTTATGTAGCCTCATCGATGCAAGTGTGTCGACTTGTTATTTTTGTCAGCTACGTTTATCGCGCAGATTATCCATCATTTATCCAGGATCTCGTTACCGTGAAGACCTAGATGTAACCGATTCGTTAAGAAAATTTTAAGTACAAAGAATAGTAATTTTTTATCCGCTAAGGGAACTACTTAAGGCAGCTATTTAATTCATTACATACGTATAAGATAATCCAAGCACACGGATCGTTCAAATTTTGGTGCATTATGTCCTTTGCACGCGTTTCCGAAGATCTCTTAATAAGATTAAGTACATACACAGTATGTGTGTGTCATCGTAGAAATAACAAGATTAATTTTTTAATTATTAATTTATATGTTATAATTTATTGTAATAAATATAAATAATTATAATATAATAATATAATATATTATATAATATAATATAATACAATATAATATAATATATTATATTATAATTAATTATAATACAGGAATGCCCAACTAGTCGCGACGTGTTTGTTGATGGATCTTCACATTTTGATTTTGTTATAAAATTTGTATTTCTAATTTTTATATTAATTTTGTTTCTATCAATTTCTTTATATTTTAACACTTAGTTTGTCTCTATCGATGTGTTTAAATCACATTCTAATTTTATGTTTAATATTATATTTTTTCCTCCGTACATGAGTAGATCGCGAGGTCTATTAAAAAAAGTAGTTTGTTTATACAAAAACGTTGGCAGCACTGTTATAATATAATATAATTTGTTACAATAAATTATAATTAATTCATAAAAAGTTAATAATTAAAACAATCTTGTTATTTTTCAAATATACTGTGCACCGCTCAACTTTATCGCGAGCCTGAGCAAGATTGTTTGGATTTTCGTATTAGCATCATACATTTTACTTTCCGTAAGACAAATCACGTACTGTAATACAATCGTACTTCGCAATACTGCAAATAACTATAGACTGATTTTCATTAAAATAATCATTGTTTATTTTTATTATTTGCGCGACGTTGAGAGAGAACGAAGGGATTGGATGTTTTTATTATAATTCCCTTTCTATTCCTGTCAGATTCCAATTTATCGTATTAATTATTATGGAAAATACTCAAAGCGATTTTTTAATAAAGAATATATTTGACCACGATTGCTAATTTTGTCACAGCTTCGACATGGATAATAGAATCTTGCGAGAAATGTTAGAGAATTTGTCTTTATTCAATGTTAAGTTGGAGAGATTTAATTGAAGAATTTATGACATATTAAAATATTAATGTGCGAGCAGAGAAATTTAGGTTTTCTGTACGCAAACTTCTTTTTGCAAGATGCTTAAAATGATTATTTAATGCGACTGAACTATACGGAAGAACATATGTGAATAAAAGTATTACATAATTATATCCTCGAGAATTCTATGCTTTTCTTAAGATTCACGTTGCTTAGAACGGTCGATTAGCGTCACGAAATAATTCCTTTTCTGATATTTTCGATCGCCTGGGGGCTTAATGAGCTTCTCAATCTCTCTTCAATGGTGTCGTATGGTATTATCTACTTTTCGTGTGTGGTGTCATGTGTCGTATTTAAGAAAAAAAAAATATATCTTCTGTTTCCTCTGTCTGATTAGGCTTGCCTCTACTTAGCTTGCGCTTATCACGCACGTTATAGGAGAAAAAGGCGTCAGGAACCGACGAGAAGAAGCGAGACGTGATATCTTACAAATACTTGAATCACTTTTCATCTCACGCATCTTTCCATTTCGTGAATTGAACCTCTTTTCGCAAAAATTATGTGCTACAGATTATGTGCACACGTAATAAATAAAATTTGTGTGTCTCAACGGTTATTAAATGTTCTAACACAAATTTACGCGTCCGTATTTATGTGACTTGTATTAATTTTATTTGTGAGCAGAAAATCTCTCGGAGTACACTTGGCTTTGAAAATCAGTAGACGTAGATTTGACTTGTCACTCTAAAAGGCGAGCTTCGCAAGATCCAGAATTTAGAGTTCGGTATTCGAGTTATCTCTGGATAAGAGGCGAAAGGAGCGCTTCCAAGCTTTTGGGACGGGATCTTTCTTTCCCACGATCAGCCACGCGGGATGGGGTTGTTAGAGCCTAAAGCTTGTCCGAGCGAGGCAGTGGTGGTTGTCATTGATGCGCGCACTACCATTAGCCTCCCCTCCCCCTCCTCGGATTTTGGTCGCGGATGAGATCGAGCACGTATACATTCGACGTACCGTCAGCGTTGCGGCTAACAATGCGTGGTGGTGACGTTGTGTGTTTGTTGTTTTCTTTGTAGAGCGAGCCGCGGGAGACGCCGCCGCGGGTGGCGACGACGACGACGCCGACGCCGTTTCTGCCAGCGGCGTCGCCGAGCTCGTCCCGGACGACGACTACGGTCAGTCCGGCGCTGCGGCGGACGCCGGCCTCTTGTTTCGCTGTAGAATTTGTTGGAAGGGTTTCAAGCACCCGATGTCGTTGACACTGCACAAGGACTTGCACGCGGGCCAGACCAGGTGTCCGATTTGCCAGCGCATTTTCAGTCGAAGTTACGACATGAAAACACACTTGCTGCGCATCCACAAGCGTCAGCACACGCTCAGTGTATTCGACGTCAACTCGAGCTTTTGAAAATTATGATGAGAAATTCTCCCCCTTCCCACCCCTGGGCTTTTCTTCCTTCTCTTCTTGGGCTTCTTGGACCGTCCGTTTTTTCGCGCGAAGTCAATTATTTCTTATTGCTGTGAGAAAACATCTTAATGACAGATTTCTCGTGATATTTAAAGCCGAATGTATATTAGCGAAAATAATATAAGAAGCTTCCATAGAGCGCAATCTGCATGAATATCTATTTTCTGGACTGTTTCAAGTGGATTTCATCTATTTTTAATGGAAATTTAACTTGGAGCTTAATTCTTAAGACATTCGACATGTTCGCTGTTAAACAAATCTTGCATGATCAACGATATTATTAACTTCGGATGCGAGTAACGTTAGTATTTGAGAATGAAAGGACAAGCGAGATGAATCTCTATTCATCACAAAATACTCGAATCGAATGCCTGCGAGAGAGAAACAAAAAAAAAAAAAAAAGAAATCTTATCGAGTCTAAAGATTTAACTCACGAATTCTTATTAAAAACAGCTTTCGTGAATATACGATGTAAATGTGTGAAATCGTATGTCTGTTGTAGAGTCTCTAAACGAATTGGCAATCTACATGACAAAACTACCACCTCTACCACCTAAACCTACATATATACGAGATGACTATTATGATACATCTCCGAGTCCGTCTGCAACGTGGAATGTGTTACACGATAATAATCAGATCGTGCCTGATAATATTGAGATAAAGAAGAAAAAGAGGGGACGGCCACCTAAAAGTTCGTACCTAAAGAAAGAGCAGAATTTGATTCCACCTCGGAATTTGGCTGTAATGCGGAACTTGTCACGTCACGAGATCCAAAAAAAGAAAGGACCGGCTATACAAGTAAAGCGACCCTGTAAAAGGTGTCGCGAAAGAAACATCAGGATACCTACCTATAAAGACAAAAGGAGTTATTCCAATTCCATTGTTCAAGTGACGACTTTCTGTAACGAATGCGTTGGCAAGCCTCACTTTTGCCTGCCTTGCTTTAATATAGTACATCAGATTACATCCGAGTGAAATATCCTTGTTTTACAGGAGCAAACATATTTTGCTAGCAATACCTTTTTTATAAATCATACCTTTTTCTTAAATATTGAGATTTCTTACTATATGCATTAAATATTACATTTTCTAATCGAACTCAAAAGACAGAGTTCCTTACATGTGATTAATTATTAATTCTTTGCGGACGGGATAGTTTAGAAGTTTGCTGGGTGTCAGCAAGAACAGGGTGCGTTCGAATGTTAACATGTATAATATATTAGTATAATATAATATAATATAGTATATTATAATATATTATATAATATAATATATTATAATATAATATTAGTATATTATAATATAATATATAATATAATATAATATAATATAGTATAGTATATTATAATATATTATATTATAATGTAATATAGTATACTATATAATATATTGTACAATAATGTGTCGATATAAACAAACGATAGACACAGAGTATGGGAATAGCTCGAGGCGCGTCTAATACGATAAAATCATGTCGGGAATGTCTCGACATGCGTCCGCAAAGGGTTAAAGCAGCGAACATGTTATTCTTGAAAATTATTAATTTTGCATTAAGGAAAAATTGCTTACAAATTTCGAAATATTTTATACTAAAATACATCTTATTGCTGACGAGATAGCATATGTATGGAAAAAAGTTTATATAAGTGATTCTGACGATTTCTGTAACACATTCTATTACATTCATGGAAATTTATTTGTCTGAATATCAAGCACCAGTTTAAATGTCAATTTTCGATCTCCGCAAGGGAGATTAGATACCTTATTATTTTATATATTTAAGCGTGCAAATAAAGCAAAGCGTTTTTATTTTGAGCAATAAAAATAAAACTCTAAAGATCTTGCCAATATAGAATTAAAGATGTAAATAAGATCGAAGGTGCTTACGTTATTTTGTTACTTATGGAACATTCATTATAACCGGAAAAATTTTATTGATCTAAACGACGTGCCATGAACTAGAAATATGTATTAAGAATATTTAACCCTTCGATCTATAAGTTTTCTTCTCTCTCATTTGATAATTTTAATGTATTTCGTACTTAATAATATAAGATAAAATTTAAAATTTTTATTAAAGTTAAATTAAAACTATTACAATTTTTTAAATATCTATAATGCAATTTTTTTCAATTTTGACATATTATTTCAAAAATTTAGGCATCTAGGTACAAAATGTTCTCATCATATAAATCGAAGGGTTAAGGACATTATTATTTTAAGTTTTTGCAGAATTGTTTTGAAATTTGCTAAACACAATTGTAAGATCGTTAAATAATATTTTGTTTTCTACCATTGTCGACATTTATTTTTAGTTTTTTTCTAGATCCACTTTATTGACTTCATTGTTGATCTCTTTGATTCTTGTATTCTCACTGCATAATTATATTGTGAATACATATATAGCCATCGATTGCATTTTATTGTAGATATGCAATGAGAAAACGAATCACACATTTTAAAACATCGAAAATTACAATTCGAGCAAAAGTGCGATCTGATATTTTTCAAAAATCTTACAATTAGAATTACTGAAAATGAATATGTGCATGTATTCGGGATGATATATTTTGCCATTATATTATACCATATATATACAATCTTGCGTCGCGCGTGTTCCGAACTTTTTTAGAATATTTAGTGATAAAATACTTACATGTTTGAAATCAATTTTGTATAAGATTTGCGTATTATCAGTTCCAATGATAATCAATTACATTGGTTGTGAGTTTCTAATAAAAGTATTGTAAAATGTATTATCGTATTATTCGCTTTAGCAACAAGCAAAACTGTGCGATCCGGCGCAATTAACAACAATTGGAAAAATAGGGTGCAGCGAGCGACAAATCAACGGCAATAAAAAAAAAAAAAAAAACCGAATCGTTCAAAAACGACGCGATTCGACGTTAGAATTTCAAGACATTTTCATATGGAAGAGTTTTATTTCTTTATTATGTTCAAAGGGAGAACTTCGCATGAGTCTCGGTGTCCGCAAGCTTTTTGACATTTTGCCATCTCAAAGAATTCTCCTTTTCGTTTCTGGCTGAAGGCTTTATTGAACATGCTTATGGGGACTATATACCTACTTATATTGGTTACGAGCTCTTAACACAAAATCCCGACTGTCGTATCGATGTACGGTACACATACTCGACACAAAATGCGTTGGCGAGTATAATGTATGAAGGGCTGGCCTGTCAGCAGAAGTAGTAATTAGAGGCACAAGTCAGGCATCAATGATTTTTCATGATTTGCCATAAATTCAAGAATGTTCGGTCAATTTTTTATAACATTACAAACTATTAATTATAGTTTGTAAGTGCACTTTTTTAAAATCAATCATTGGTTCTTAGAAATATTATTGAGAGAATAAACATATAATTTGATTATTAAAATATGTCGAATAAGTATAATTACAGATTAAAAAAGATCCCTCTTGTGATATCGATTTTTGATATCGAATTAATTATTACTTAATAAAATTAAATATATTTTTTTTACACAATTTTTTCATGTAAATCTTCATGATGGGTCGCCCCTTCCTATTTTTTCGAAAGTGTCCCTGACGGCCTGAGACCAAACCTTCACTTATCTGCACTAAAAACACGTTTTAGTGCGATGCAGCATATAATTAAATAAATTCAATATTCAGAGTTTATCGTGTGATCATAAACGTATTCTTATAAGCACACACCTGTATGTGACATCTGATTCAATTAGGATTTAGAATGGTTCTTTTTACACATTGGAAAAATTTTTCAAAATTTGAGATCTTTACATTTTTTTTGAAACTTTAATTTAAAATTTTTATATTTTAGATTTATACAATTTAATTACACACATAATAATGTTTATATCTTTTTTTTTATCGTTAATTAAACTTTACTAATGATATAATTTTTGTTTTATTTTTTTATGCAAAATATAGTTTGTGTTATTCAACATGTCATTGCTTCGAGTTCTTTGCATACAAATCTCAGATATCTCAACTGCATAATAATGAGACGCAATTTATCGGTATCGGTGAGTGCTTATCAGATTTCTTTCATTGCCGTATCTCCGGAGAGAAACAACAACAACAACCGACACACCGAGACAATCGAAACCACGAATTGACGGAGAACAAAAACAAAAAAAAAAAAAAAAAGATCAGAAAAAACATCTCTTTGCGCACGACGAAAAACTGTTACATAAAAATATGAGACCGTGTGTGTATGGGAAACACTTTGGATTGTGTGCGCAGAATCAGAGCACAATTACGGGAAGCATCAACCGCAACCGCAACAACAACCGCAACAACAGTCACCGCAGAACACAAGCCTCGTTCTCGACGGGATCAGGCGCAGGTCTAAGCTGCACTACGTGGTGGAAAGCGGTCGCTGGGTGTGCGATGTCTGCGGGCGAACCTACAATCGTGGCGATTCTCTAGCCCACCATCGCAGCATACACAGGGGCGATACCGTGTGTCCGATCTGTCAGACGGTCTTCACACGAAAATACACCATGCGCTGTCACATGGTGAACGTGCACGGAGTCAAGTAACCGTTTAAACGGACGTGAATGTTGCGACGGCGAGGGCTCGACAGGGACGCCCGATGAAGGGCGAAGCAGGGGTTTCGCAGTTTCCTGCAGATATTCTCGCATCATTCGTGAAAAACTAGAGCGACCGAAAAGTTTTAAGTATATCCTCGGCAAGAGGTGTTCGCGAGTTATTGCACAATTATCTGATATCGATGTAGACAAGTATTTTTTTTTTTTTATATTAATATTTTTATTATGCGCGGTGTGCAATGACGAAACGAACGGCAACTTCGATGAAATACGAGTCTGGTTTCTCGCGGATGGTGGTCGATTACGTAGACTTTTCAATCGCCCGGACAACAGGGATATGAGTCCTTGAACAATTGACATCTCTTACGAAATAGTAAAATCTTGAATTTCTCACATTCCAATAGAATCCTGGGATTCGCGGATTTTACAATTTTGGATTTCGCAGATCTTGCACGGAATCTTTGATTAAGTTAATTAAAATTAAATTTTTTGCTGGTAAAAGGATTGAATAGAGAGTAAATGTCGAATCGAATAGTTTCCTCGTGTCTCATAAACTAAATCTCGAGGATCGATCATTTTTTGCGAAATATGATCCGCATTCTTCCAGATGTGAGAAAAGTTCACGACGTGTACATATATGTGTGTATAATGAAAGTATAAAGTAGGATAAAAATTATCTTTCTCTCCCTTCGGGAAACGAAGCTTGCAATGCGTCGTACTTAAATGTCACAGTGACTTTACGAGCCTGCCCGACTAGACTGACCGTATTAAGTTTTATCGAGCGATCTCGATTAAGCTGCACAAAGGGGGTTACCGTGTGTTACGTTGCTACACCACTACTTGGCGAAATCAGAACATCTCTAAACGTAGTATCGATGGACAATCTCCGGACTGGAAAAGCTTTAGGAGCATCATTCGCGCGCGTTTTATCTAGAGCGGCAGTTGTCCTGCAAGTGACACGAAATCTGTCCATTCTTCTCCCTTATAGATATAATTGTGCATAATTTACAAGGTGCAATCATCTCACATTAATGTCATATGTATAAATTACTTGTGTAGATGTTTCGAGTTTCTGTCTCAGCAGAAAGCTTTAGACGATTGTCGGTCACATTGCCCGATCGATCAATCTTATCGTTGTGTATTTAATTGATGTGATTCGTTTACGATTCGTAAAAGAACTAGAGAGCTTGTAAAAAAAAAAAAACTTTAATGTAGAATAGAGCTCGGTATATATAGCTTAATTTGTGACATATATCCTTCAATGATTGGTAAAGTCGTACGATAAATTTCACTCAACATGTAATAATAATCGATGACATATATTTGGCGTATTTTTAGTAACCTGAATGCTTACGGATCAATCGTTTTTTAGTGTTCATTTCACTACTGCCGTTATTTTAATGCAGTTCGTATCGTGAAGAATCTTTCTTGCGAAAAAAAATTGCGTTTAGATATCTCGATGCGAAAATTATCATGTGATTGACTTCTAGCAAAAAAATCGATACGGGATATATAATTCTATATACAATGAATATCTTATAGCATACGTAAGGCTAATCTTGAAAATCTTATCGAAATAGGTTGCTCCAGCTTGTAATCGGATTTTACTTAAGTTTATAGCTCTCTTTTTTTTCAGAGATTTTTACTCATTTGCAATGTAAAAATTTTATTTGTAGCCTATGCGTGAATTACAACGTAGTTGTGGAATATATAAAACATGCGAATCACCTTATACATTTCTTTTGTATTTTACATTCTTGAAATAAAGCCATGATATCCGTACGTATGTTTCTTTTCGGCCGCGGAGTGCGTGATTCTCTTATTGCATGGAACAATTGAACACTTCTCCGCCGAAAATCTTTGATACGAATGCCATGAAAAAAATTTTGACATAACAAATATGCGATAAAAATTAATTTAGGCTATAAGAATTTAATAATTGCGCATAAATATATAATACTTACGATATTTATTTGTTAGATAAGACAAAAATTTTAATAAAAACGACTTCGCTTTAGGATAATGAAGTTCTGGCACGGTTTAATGAAACTTGCAAAGAAATTTCGCACCATTTTGCAGTCAATATTTTTTTCCTTTTATCGTAAAATATGCTAAAAGGTATTCCTGTCATAGATTTGGCGAATATTTCCTTCGACATGCGAATGTAATAATTCACAAATCATGGAATCTTCGCGCATGACTCGTCGCTCCATATCATGTGCTGCAGCAGTCGCATATGCGACTCATTAACAGTGCGATCCGATTAATAGTGATTTAAAGGAATACATGATTGTCGGTTCACTGCACATAACATGCGATTGGCAGTATATCGCGAGCTATGAACTACGGGCTGGATATTCGGCCCACGATTTACGAATTAAGATCCGCTCCGGATTACATTATGCATGAATATTGAATATTTTGTATATGTACTCGTATTGTTTCCGTTTTTTTTTTTTTTTTTTTTTTCGCTCGCTGTTTATATCATGCCGTTGTATCCACAGTTCACAGTAGCATGGCCACTCCGAAAATATTACGAATTACTGCGTGTGTTGCCATTCTCGTGATTGCTGTCTCTCTTTCTCTTTTTCTTTCTCTCTCTTTCTCTCTTTTGCTCTCTTCCTTCTGTTTATAAGTCACCGTGTGCCTTCTTTTCTTTTTTTTATTGTTGCTACTGCTGCCGTTCTCCTCAAATCCGAGTGAACGAGTGAAAAAGTAGGTAGAGAAACGAGAGTGAGACAAGATTCTTCCGTATTATACTAGTAGTTTGTTACTGATATGTGATTTTTCTCGATGTTCCTTCTACTCTATCCTTAACATTGAAGACACCTTTGTACTCGCATCCGTCGTGTGTCTTGACCCACGACGAGGCATTTATCACAATTATATATAACTACTCGATTTTAATCGACGGCTTTTAAAAAGCAAGAGGGGAGAAAACTTGGCGAGATTTATTACTTTAATTTTTTACTCAATATACTTTTAAAATATGCGCTTGCAAATTATTTTCACTAAACGCGCAAAAGGAAAACGTTGAATGTCACGTGGTGGGTCGTGAAATGGTGTCTTTCATATCTCGAACGCTCGAGTACAAATTGTCGAAGATCGGCAAGTGCGTATCGCGGTATCGCTAAGATCAGATTAGGGCCTCGCGAGAGGCGAAAGGTGGGCCCCGGTTCGCGCGCAGGCCACGGCGTAGCATGAACGTTTGTGTCTGATTTAGATTCACACACGGTGGTCATCGAACAGCCGTCGCACTCGTGCAAACTCTGCGGTAAATCGTTTTGGAATCGGGACTCGATGTATAAACACATGAATATGCACAAGGGTACGACGCAGTGCCCGGTGTGCCACAAAGTGCTCAGCCGCACTACACATATGAAGCGCCACTTGAAGAACCGCCACGGCTGGCCTGGCGTCGGGTCGACCGCATCCGTAGCCGCGGCCGCCGCCGCGATGCCAAGCAGCGGCGGCGGCGTCGAGACGCCGGCGCCGATCTCCGTGTCGTCGACCGCCCAGGCGATCGCCCAGCAGAACGCCGGCAGTCCGACGAGCATCGACGCGAACGCGACCTACACGACGATACGCATTAGGGAGAGCAGCGTGGAAAGAATCACCTCTAGTCCTATTCCTTAGTGCGAGAACGCTCTACCAAAGAAAGAATCCCGTCGACGCAAAGGAGGATAGATCTTCGGCGATGCTCGTTATTTCCCTCATTCCTCGTTACTCGACTCTTTCATTGTCGGGTGCGATCATATAATCTTTAGAATGTGCTGCATTTAAATGTTAAATGTCTCGCTTTGATTCCATTCGTCGGGATTGTTAAATGTTCTTTCGAAAAAAAAAACAAAAAAAAAACGCGAGATTTGAGAATGAACGAAAGTAAACGATTATTTACATAATCGAGAAGAGTTAAAAGTATTTTATATTGAAAATATTGAAATGTGATTAAAATCCAAAAATTTTTATCCACGCTTTTTAATTAGCTTAATAATGTGTCTCAGTAGTTACGATCGTGATCGGTCAGACGACGGCAGTGAAATAATCGCGAATAGATTAAACAGTAGAAAAGGTAAAAGATGTAATCGGTCTTAGTGGAGCTTTCGCAATTGAGTCAGACAGTGGAAAATTTAGTAAAAGAATAAGCTGTAATCAGCCTTTAATGGAATAGTCGCTACTAAAGTGTTGATAAGAAAAAGTTTATAAACAAAATTTCTATTACATCATTGTTACTTTTCGCTTGATATTAAACAAATATAACTGCAATTTGTATGCATCGGATCAGTATTGCGTAGAAGTACTGATTTTTTTTTGTACAACATGTGTTGTAGAATACATATTGCGCGTCTTTTAATTATTATTATATTTATTAAGTTAATTTTAACAGGAAACTCTCAAAGAAGTTTAGCCTGTGTGCCATATTTTTTACATTTTTTGAGTTCGACGATACAATCGATCATATTTTTCTGCTGAAAGGACGCACTTTGCAAAAATGATTTACCGCGATGTTGATGACGCGTCGTTGAGCATCAGATCTATCCTGCTATTGTCGTCGACGAGAAACCTATATTACGCCTGTCTTAAATTTTACACCCTAGTCATTTGTACACATACATATATGTGTATGTATATGTATCTATATGTGTATAATGCACATAAGAAAAGACACGAACATTTACACACTCATACATACACACAATACACGCGTATACATAAGCACACTTTTATAGCCAAAGACACGATGGGAGAACAGAAACGATTTATTTTATCTAGTCAAATTTCAGTTCAGTACTTAATAGCGTAAGGAGGAATGTGCATTTTTTTCGTACGATTAAGTGGCGATTCAGTGGCTTTTGTTCTTGTTAGATTGTTAGTCCAAGCGATCGATAATCGCCGAGAATCGACAATCTATGCGATCATGGTAAAATTGCTGACGTAAACAAATCTGTCTTTAAGGTAGTTGTCTCGCGTATAATTTAAAAGTTAAGTCTTTCAAAAAAGTTCTTGAAAAAGAATCAAATAATAAAGTTTAGATATTTTTTATACATTTTTTGCTCTAAAAGTTTTTGTTTTTGAATTTACTGTGGAGCAGTAAATTAGATGATTGTTTATCGATAATTAATATTGTATTGTAATTATATTATTGTATTATATAATAATATAATTATATAACTATTATAGAATACATATATTGCGCGTCTTTTAATTATTATATTTATCAAGTTTATTTTAACAAGAAACTCTCAAAGAAGTTTAACTTGTGTGCCATAATTAAATAATATGTAATGGTATATTTTAGATATATCATTATATATTATTTAATTTATTATACGAACTTTAACTAAAAAGGATCAATTGAGAAAGTTTAATAATAATTTTAAAATAGTTAATAAATTATAGACTTAGATATTACTTCAATAATGATGAAAGTGAGATTGTAGTGAAAATTTGGATCAATTTGTAAGAAATTTATTTTATGAGACAACTACCTTAATTTATTCTTTTTTTATTATAAGAACTAATAAAAAAGTTAATGTACTGAAAAATTTAATGAGGTAAAAGCCAATTATTTATATATATCGGTGTGCTGCAATATATTATGATTTTAATTATTAACATTTTAAAGTAATGTTTTAATTGTGTTTTACTATGTTTTATTATGTACATACATTGAACGATGATCCACATTCACAGGACACATTTTTACCATGATCGATGAGCAACGTGCCGAGATAACATTCGACTATTAGTTTTGTGCCATTATCTTTTAGTTATCTTATGTGTCAAATTACATACTTGACGACGTCACGATGGTCTGAATTTTTCGCCATCAATCGACGCGTTTTAACGTTTCTCGGGCTCTATCCGTTAGTTTTGGATCGCAAAGCACGATCTATGTTCATGATATTACACATACTCACGTGCCCTAGTTCTTAAGGTCTCAGAGACTTGCCAAATATCTAATATATTATATCTAATATATGCATAGTACACATTTTAGTTTCATCCCGCGGAAGTATATAAACATTAGTATGGTAATATATTATATTTCGTTTATTTTTTGTTGTCGTTATTGTTTGTTCTTTTTTTTCCTGCTCCGATTTTACAACAATATTGAATGCAACGAACGGTGCAATGGGTTCAATTTATTTTTACATTACTGAGTCTCGGAGCTCGTCGATAGTCACGTCTGTGTATCCTTGCAATTTTTTAATTAGATTAATTATTCGATTAGAATATATTTATTTGTATGTGGCTACAGTTCACGACATCGTTATTTTATTGATTTCGATATTACATTATTGCCACAAATACATGATCAAGTTAAAGGCTACGTAAAATTATTCGAAATTGATTTGAATAGAAATATATTTGCATAATTTATTTCTGTATAAAATATATATATAACGCGACTTTGAAGAGAGAGAGAGAGAGAGAGAGAGAGAGAGAAAGAAAGAAAGAGAGAGAGAGAGAGAGAGAAAGAAAGAGAGAGAGGGAGAGAGAGAGAGAGTGCTATTAAAATGATATATATTTAAATTAATGAAATAATAAATTATATTTATGAACTTGTGGATAATATTCTATGTATACTAAGTGTAAATATAATTTTACACTGTATGTTAGGGGTGGAATATAAGCGAAGCATATAATACTGCACATTTCCGACCGCAAAGTGACTATCGATAAGTACAAGTAATTTTTTTTCCGTAGAGAGGCTATTTTTCGTTTTTAGACGCTTATTGTACCACCTATTACATTATGATCTCTTTGCCGAGAACGATGTTTTGTACCAAAGTCATGAGAGTATCGCTGAGTGCAGTGGAAATGTACAAATCGACGCTAGTTTACGAAGGGGGACGCAACGTAGTGCAATTACAGTTAGTTCAATTGCTCGTGAATTAGATTTTTTTTTGAAGAAATTTTCTTTCTGTGCAATGAAGAGGGATTCTTGCGTTTATCCAAGCTAGAAAAGTCTGTTCCGAATAATCAAGGGGAGTGTAGAAATTTTTAGCGGAATTAATCACAATACGAATAAATTGTCTTTAAATGTATTTAGATGATAGATCGCGATGATTCGGTGTAACAATTTTTAAACCGTCTTGTCATTAGCTGTGCATAATTTGCACGTACGTTTGATAATGTTCGAGCGGAACGGTACGTCATATACACGAATCACGGTTCGGATGCTGTTAATTTATGTTTTTACACAAAGAATTTTCTTTTATTTAAGTTACTTTACGGTGTCGCTTGTTTTAAATTCTTTCGAGGAGCTATAAGATTTATATGTATACACGTATATATATATATATATATATATATTTTATAAATATATTTAGTTGCGTTTTATTTATACATTTATACATACGCGTGCATAGAGATGCACTCGTATCTTTAATTGATTGATGGTATTCAACACACACAAGCAAACATTACTTTGTTACGAGCGAGAAAACGAATGTGCACATTCCTCGGAAGTCACGAATGCGAAATGAGTACAAGATTGCCAGTTAATATTGTGCTAGATGAATTGATATTCTCTTAGTTGATTATTTATAAAAGAAGAAAGAGATGAACCATATATATGTACATATATATATATATATACTATATAATATATATACATATATATATATGTATACATAAAGTATAAAAATTTATAATATATCAGTACGTAATCTTACGCGTTTGGCTTAATGCAGGTTAATAATGTAAGTGGACATATGTGTGAATAAAGTTGGAAAAAAATCTCAATTCACATACAAGTGAGACTCTCCTCTTTCCTTCTTGAGTCCGGCTTGCGGCGTGTAACCCCTCGGTTTCACCGCTTCAGTCATCCCCGTTAATTATTATATTTCTTTTTGCTGCACAAACCGCACAGATTGCTGCGCGAAACAACCGGCGACCGAATGAACCGCTTTGCGCTTTCATTCACGCAACAATACACATGTGTCGGACAGCTGTGTGACACAGTTAGTTGCAGCGAACGCACCTCGACACTATCTTATTCACCTAATTCAATCAATCGCCGCAACTTTAAATCGAAGAGAGCGAGTTTAATTACTTGAATTGCTAACTTATGCCGGCGCTTCAGCCGACAACGCGTCGGCATAACAATCATTGTTCACAGTGTAATTATAATCATATTTATTGCAGTTTGTCTACGTTTTGTACCTAACGATGTTTAATTGTCAATATGTCGTAGGCGATATTGGTGCACTTGTGAGATGTGTATGTTTCAAGCAGAGTTGGGCAAAAAGTAGTTCAATTAATCGAATCATGGAAATGTATCGCTGAAATAATTAATCAGAAAATAATATGACATTTTTTATTATAGCTGACATTTTATATAAATGAATCAAATATTTAAAAAACGCGAAAGTTCAGCAATTTGTGTAATTTAAGTTTGCTGAGCGATCATTTCTTGCGAGATAAATCGTTCGAATTCTCCATTTTTTTAAATCAATTTAATCGTGAATTGTCTCATCAATCAATTGGTCGGTGTAAATTGCAAGGATGATCGATTGCTGCCCAAAACTGCTTTCGAGGGTGAAAGCCGTTAGTAAAAGTCGACGAGAAGAGCGACATTATGCATGAGAGACGGTCTAACTGTTGTGCTGTGTATAGTGGCTGTGTCTGACGCTCTGGGGTTCGATCGGCGGCGAGCTCCTTAATTAAGCTCGATGAGAGCCGATCGAAGAGAGTAGCTTACACACACACTTCGAGGAGGATCATCAGTCGATCGCGTGCTCTTCGGGGGCGTTCTACCCGGCGCCTGCTAACACATCGGCCAATACAGTGCACGTTGACCCCACACGAATATCGTCCCCCCCCCCAAAGAGAAAAAAAAAAAAAAAACCGCGCGTTCCTCGACACGGATCGGAATTGCAGTCGCGCGATTTTAACCCTTTACCTGCGAAAATAATTTTGTCCGACTCCCCCCCCCCCCCTCCGCGAGGCCAGCGAATCAAGAAGAGCGCGGTAAAAGTACGCGGCCCTAACGACGAGGGTAGCTGGAATATTGTCGAAGCACCCTCACGCGATCAACACAGATTGGAAATTTTTTCTCTGTAAATTTTGACGAAACGTCATAATTCGAGCAGCGGTTTTTGACGAGCATTTTTTCTCAAGCTCTATCAACAAAATTTCGCGATAGTGATGGCTAAAGGGTTAATCGCGTTCGAGATCTCTACACGTCGTCACCAGTAATCGACTGACGATCCCCTCGTAATGGGTGGCCTGTGTTAACGTGTCACCATTTCCCACCCTCCCCCCTCCGTCGTCCCTTTTCCATCCGTTCGTCCACCTGTGGTCTCTCCTCCTCCTCCCCCCACCCACCCCCCGCCCCTTCCCACCGCCCCGCCCCCGACTGTAATCCTGTTGATAACTGATGATGAGGAACCGGCGGGTCACGTGGCTGTGTTAATGTGTTGCAGGGGGGGTGGGACGCAATCGGAAGCACGTTGGCGATACAACCGGTCAGGTGGTGATGCAGGGCCCGGGGCGTTTTCCGTGCCGACTCTGCGGAAACGTTTACAGGCACCTCGCCTCGCTGACCCAGCACCTCGAAGTGCATCGCAACCAGACCACCTGCATCGTCTGCCACACCACTCTCAGTCGTAGAACCGACCTGCGGCGTCACATGCGCCTGAAACACCAAATACCCTGGCAAAAAACGATCCACAGGCAGCGCAACTCGAAAAGCGAACTGGACTCGTAGATCCCGCGGCGCGTCGCCGTTGCCGCGTATTCACCTTTCTCTCCCTCGAAACACATGGATATCGATCGTCGCGGCGATCGTTATTGTTATTATTAAATATGCTCGAGCGACGTCGCTTCTCGCTTATCGCTCAGCGCCGCGGTGCTTTGTGCGTTTTGCTAAATAAATGAATGCGAGAGCTCGCCACTGCCGGCCGCGGCAGTGTCTCGTCACCTTAATACTACATTCGAATCTCTTCCATGCCGCGTAACTTTTTGAACTTTAGCGGGCTTGAACTTTTATTTTCCAGAGAGACAGGAAGAGCAATCTTCATTTTTCAGCGATATTTCTCTCACTGCAAAATGGAACAAAAATATTTATACTTTACAGACTGATTTGCGTTAGTTGCACTGTTGTGAGATACTTGGCGGTAGTGTTAAGATGACGATCATCCGATTCACATTCGTCATTCTTCGCTAAATGAGTGTAATTCTTGAAGATGAGGCTCTCGTAGAGTAAAATGTACGCGCCTGAATCCGCTTGCTAATTTATTCTCGCGACGCGTGCAAGCGAATACGTGATTTGATTTTTCGGAGGACGCGTTTCTCCCTGGGAAATATGTTAATCAACAGTTTTTTATTTAAGAGAATCATTGTGTAAGCAATGTTACGAGATGGCAGAAAGGAAGGCTGGACTCGACTGGATAGATACAATGCAGGACATTTATCTCACACCTCTTCCTCCCAAATAATTAAAGTTAGCGATCCTTTTTTTTTTTATATATATAATTTTACATCGTTTAACCGAACTCGATTATTGTTACGAGAGCGGACTAGTTTTCACAAACTGGGAGTGATAACACGTGATTATTTGAACGTGCATACTTTAATTCCGTCAAGGATGGCTAATACGATGGGTTTTCTATTGGCGTATCAAATATTTGTACAATCGAGCGAAAAGAATGACGCATCTTCGTCGATTCGCAAATTTGTCGTTACGTTTAACGAGTGCAAAAACGGCGGGTGAATAAAGGATGAAACGGAAAATTCAAAATTAAAAATACGAAAAGAATGTTAGGATAAGATATAAAAACAAGCTGATCAGTTCAGATACACAATGGACTAATTTTCAAATTCATCGATCCTGTTCATCCGCCGTGACAATGCGGGATGTGTCCGACGTAAGCGGCAAATATTTTGGTCCATTTATATGGAGCTTTCGCTTCGTTTTTCGCAGAGCGCTGCTCCGGGATATTGCTAAAGGAATATTTTAGGTACACTCTGTATCACTTCGCTGAAAGGTAGTGGATAGTTGCGCTTCGATATACTTGATTTCGCGAGAGACGGTCGAGACGACGACGCCTCGATCCGTTGATTACCGGCACACGCGGTTGGCTCGCATTTAGATGCGTTTTCCGTGCGGAAAAAAAAATTGATGTGTCTAGCTTTGCTGTATTTGCGCGTATTTCCGCTAAGTGTGCATTGGCGCAGTTGGCGATTGTGTTACATTAGCGGGTCGCACGACTTCTCGCGCTTTAGGCGTGTTGAGAGGCGAAAATTCAGTGATACGTGTTTAAGGATCTGAATATTGTATACGTCACAGATGAACGGAGGCGGCTCTATCGCACAAGGTTTTCGATTGGGATCACACATACGTATATTATATTTGCAGCTTCTTCCTTCGCAAACGCGAGACCTTAGAAAACAGAAGAATCGCAAAATGTCGCGAAGTGTATACACGCAGCAAATTCAGTGTCTCTTTGTAAGGATTTTTGTTGGCGAAAAAAAAAAAAAATATTCTGAAGGAGGACTTTGTGAGATCCTCGCGTGCGCAGATATCGCGTTTCGCAAGGCGCACAGCCTTGTTATATCTGCGTAAAGTCTATATATAGAGAGCTGTAGAGTCGCCTCTCCTCCGGATATATAAATCGGCGGTCTTGAAGGATTCTAGTCATTACTGTATGGGACATTAGACTATCGAGATCTTTATCGCTCGTTCGCACAGGACTCTATAACGCGGATCGAAGTTATTTTTTTATATTCCTCGACACGCACCCGGGGGTTCTTTCTCTCGCGGCCGCCATGTCCTCGCGGGACATCGCTCCGCAAACGTCGTATAATCCTCTCTCCGCAGCCACGACACCCCCGACACATTACACGGACTCTGTTTACACGTTTTTACCTCACGTGCCGAAGTTTCTTTGCAAACGACTCTCTTGGGCTCGATGTGCACCGAAAAAAGTTGGCCGTTGCATCATCTTAGTAAGTTATCTTCCCGAATGGTTCAACTGTTGTTTTGTTTTTGTGGAAATTCACCGCGAATTACCTCCGCTGTAATCGAAAAAATTGCAGACAAGATTTTGACAGAACGAGATAGATAACTCTGTGAGACTTTCAAGTGTACATCGAGCTTCAGCTTCAGCTGTCGAGACAGCGCATAGACAGTGCCTTACACACAAATACCTGGTTTTACATTTTACGCATTAACTCCTGCAGATGTTTACCATAGACAAGGATATATCTAGCGATGCAGAGCATCCGAAAAGTAGTTGTTAATTCTGTTACCGGCCTCGTGTAAACATTGTCTCTGTATAAAAACGCGAAAGCAGCGTTTCTCAGCACAAAAAAGAAATCACAATTATTTCAGATTTTTCGTTTACTTTAAGAAAGAAGCCAAGCTGCTTGTAATTTAGTTTATTTTTTTTTTAGCTCTTATTACGAGTATGAATATATTATAGCTTATTTAGTGTAAGAATTTTTCCGAAATCAAAGTGATAAATTCTAAATGTGTTATAAGTATACGATCTTACGGAAACATTGCAAATGTTATAAGGATTGTTAAATATTTATTTCTCAAGTTACTTTTAAGTGATTTACATTTATTTAATGCCAATAGTTTAATCCGAAAGATTAACGTATAATTTATCGTTAGGGAAGCGCTGATTTCGACCGTCCGTAAACTATCCGAAGACAGATCTGAATATGAAACGTCGCTGTTACCGTTGTTGTTGTTATTAAATAAGTAAACTACATACATACAGGAGCGATTTCGCAAGCGGGGATACTTTATTTTATCGAGGGCATACAAGAGTATTATGCAACAAGTAGTACAATAATCGAGTATATGACGTACATGTGCGTGCGTCCGCATTTCGTTTCGTTTTCGAGAGTGACATCGCACTTGCGCACCTGACTATTTACTCGTAGTTATTAAGTGATCGTAATCATAGTTGTTGATCGTAGCACGAGAATCCGCGTCACCGCGTCTAGAACGAATGCCTCATTGAATTCGTGAATTGCCGTTTAGAGGATCGCGTTGCGAGGTGCAGTTAATTACGTTTTTAACGCTCTAAACTAAACGAACATAGAATCACCAATAATGATGATTGACACTTAATGAATTTATGATGCCGCTGTGAAAGCGTTCAACTACTTATGGCCGTACGGTATGGCTGTCGCACAGAAACTGTATCAGGAATTCTCAAGCTTTGCGAAATATTAAATCTCGAAGACATACTTAATGGATTTTTTAAGTATTCATGAAGTCATTTATGTATTAAAATATTAATTTTTTATGTGCAAAAGACAATACTCTATTTTTTTTTTGTTACAAAATAATGTTGTCTTTATAGCATTAAAATAAATATTAGATAATAAATAAAAGATTAAAATATAAATTTTAGATATTATTTTCTAGTCAACTTGAGAATTGTGCAACAAAGTTTAAGTATTCCTGTGACAGAGGTATAATAAATCGTGATCGCGTATCGCGAGATTGAAAAAAAAAAAATTGTACAGGTTTACGCACCAAAAAAGTATAAAATATATAAAGAATCAAGACGTATGAATCTCGCGCGATAGAAAAGCTTGGTCAGCAAAGACCTCATCATAATTTTTGGTTGGACGAAGCGTGCAAAGATAAACGGAGGTAAAAATAAAATTTAATCGATTGAGGTATAAAATAGTTGGAATGGAAAACGTAAAGTATAATTTGTGCGAACTGCAGTAGAAACACGAACGAAGAAGTCTTCGATCTTACAAGGAAAACTCGAAACATAATTCTGCCTACATAGGCGTGTTCAGAGTTAAAGTTTTGATGCAAAGATTCAGGTAATTAGTATATCTTAGTAAAAGAGATGTAACAATCTACAGAATTTAGTACTGATAAGGAATACAGATATGGATACATTTATTATATAGCATGGTGGAAAATTCTTCCCATAAATTTCTAGAAGTTTCTAGAAACAACAGAAATATTGGAGAAAAATTAGAGAAGAAAATTAATATTATTAATTTTGCATTACAAAGATTGATTTGTTTGATTTCGTTTCTTATTCTGAAATTTCGGCCTAAAACAAATTTTGCACTTTGTGTACAATATTTTATAGAAACTCTCGATTTCTTAATCTTTCTTACCAATCCTGGAAGTTTATTGGTAGAATTTCATTCTCCATTCTGTATGTTGCGATACAAGAACGAAGAAGCTGTCTTAAAGAAAGCTGTTTAACTCTTCGAGGCATGAGAATTACTATTTCGAAGTCCATCTTTGAAGGAATCCACCGTTGAAACGAGGACCTCGAAAAGTTTCAGAATAACAGATCAACAAAAGTTATCCGTCTCAATCCGGAAGGATGAATTTTTCGCAGGAAGAAGACAGCGGATGTGTGTAGTCGCAGCGAGTTTAGAAATTAACTGTAGATATCGTGAGACACTGTGTCGATAGCACGAAATATTGCGTTCTCTATTCGGGTATGTGTTACGTTCGGTATCATAATTGTGAGCTTATAACTTAATTAAAAGATCGTGTAAGACTACGCTTTCAAATGTTATCGCAGTAATGTAAATAAAAGAATTTCTGATGGAGAAACACTCTCTCGTACATCGAAACTTCGTAGTACGAAATTCGTACATCATAATTAGTGTTGCATTATGTTTAATTCCCAATAAGTTAAGATTAATTATTCCTAGATCTACAAAGTTCCTTTAATACTTTAAAACGTCTCCCTCATATTTTTTAGTCAGTCTGTACATTTTAATTGTTTAAAACTCCAATTATTCCTCACTTCCTTGAAGTCCTGGAATGGATCAAACGATGAAATACGATAATTTGAAAAAAAATCAACAATATTAATTATAAATCAATATTATTCGTAACGTTGTTGTATGCTGAAAGAAATAAATTAATATCAACATGTACACTCATTCTTTCCTGAGATCCTATAATTTATTTAGCGAAGAAATAAGTTTCTTATTTTTTGCATTAATTTATGATATTTTATCTACAGTTTTCCTCAACTAAAAGTCCACTTGAACTTAATGAAGGAACAAGGTTTTGCTATTCATTCGCGTTTTTTGCTATTTAAATCTTAGTTCACAATATAAACAGAATTATTACTCGTTCGACTATACACGTGTTTTGAAGAGGTTGAATTACCTATTGATAATGTCAGGACAATTTGTACGTATAGAGCACTTAGATAAATCGAGGAATGCATTTATAGAATCATTGAAGACGCCAGTTCTGGGTAGAAGCGTCCATGCGCCGATGTCGTACTGCGAAAAGTGCGGTGTTTCGTTTACGACGCAACACGCTCTTCTGCGGCACATCACGTCCAAGCACGAGGACTCGTCTAATTCGGCGGCCTATTGCAACATCTGCCAGCGTGTGTTCAAGACGAAATGGAGTCGGGCGACGCATAACAGTAGATACCACAGAAACTGATCGGAGAGTTCCTGATTTTTATGATATGAAAAATACGGTTGTGTGTAACATGATATAATCTCGCAAGATACTCCTTCCGCATGCTGTAGCAAATAAAGTGCTTTTTTTGCCTTATTTTTATCTATAAAACTTGTTATCCTAGTTGACAACAGAATCTCCAACATATCTTAAGTCAATTTTCTCACAAATAATTCCTCTAGTTTAAAATATTGATAATTAACTTTCAAATAATAATAGTTTTGATACAAGATAGGAAAAAATAATTTGCTAACGTTAGTAATTAATATATTAATACACATTTATTAGTGCTACATAATTCGGGTTGGGTCTTGCACATCTTTTACCGATCAGAATTATTTTGTGTAAAATTATTATAAGATTTTGAATTTAATGAGAAACATTATTTACTTTAACTTGACATTTTTCCAATTTTTTTACATTACATTTGCTAAAGATATATGTAACTCGTATTTACTATTAAATAGGCCACGTTAAATGATATAAAAATTGTATTAATTTTCATTATATGAGCCGCTCAAAAGCCAAACTGACTCCATCCAATTTATTTTATTTATTTATTTTGATGAAAAGTTAAGTACCAATCTTATGCTTTGGTGCAAAGTTGCAAAAAGTGGAGTTAATCTGTTTAGATTCTGATAAGAACCCAAGCGGCTCACATAAGAAAGAATTTAAATTAGAAACACAGCTGTTATTAATGACTAAATTATTTTATTAAATATTTATTTAGATTATAAATGTGTCACGTAGCCACTCTACGTTACTCTTTACAGAATAACATAGATTTTGCTCTTTTTGCGTGAATAAATGCGCATATACCGATCATAAACATGCTGCTTTTTCGTTTTTCTCTCCTGTTAGTTTCATAAGTCTTTCATATCCTCCCTAATTTATAGACGAGGCATGTTGTATGCACAACCTCCTCTTAATGCAAGTACCAAATGCAGTACTGAACCTCCTTGGACCTTGTAATCTTGCGCCGTCTTCTCATCGTTCCTGATAGAAAAAAATACAATCCTCATTGATTTTTTAACATATTTGTTATAGATTGATCGTATTTCAATAATGTAAATAATTTTTTTAATGCACTACTTATTTCTAGCTTACATTTAGTTTAAAGAAGTTTCTTCAAAGCAAAGCGTAAGACTTTTTTACATTTATATGTATTATTTGTTAAAAATCTATTTCTGTTATATTAAGAATAACACAAATATTGTCGTAATTAAGGCCCCACGCACAATAGAGAAAATATTAGGAATAAGAATAAATATTAAATATTAGAAGTAGGAAATTGATATTATTTCATTTCAAAACAAGAAAATGAAATGGATTAACGTATCATGAATTAGAAAATAAGAATTAAAAATAATTAATCCATTCTGTTCCCTTGTTTGAAGTAAAATAATTCTCTTCCAAATTGCTCTTCCTAATATTTAATATTTATTTTTATTTCTAATATCTTTTCTAAGCGTAGAACCTAAAGGAACGTGAAACAAAACAGATGAATCAAGCATACTATCCAATAATCTCTTAAGGATAGATCATCACTTCCCCGAGTATGCACCTCCAACCGCTAAGAAGATCAATGCCACGAGGAAATGCAAGGTATGTTCATTGAAAGGCTTGAGAAGGGAATCGCGTTATTATTGCGTTACTTGTAATGTTGGACTATGCGTAACACCATGCTTTAAGGAGTTTCATATACAAGCAAATATGTAATAAAATCAGCCCGTTATAATTATATTGACGTTTGTATTTGATTCACTTAGAAAAACACGTTTGTACTTGCAATAAATCGAATTCATTAAAATACTTATACGTACATCTGTTTGCCAGAAAATATTAATCGCTGTTGCTGTGGTGGTATTCCTTCTTTTTCCTCCACTCTTTCTTTAATCCTCTCTACCTTGTCCGTGGGTTCTATATCTATTTCAATCTAAAAGAATGATATAATCAATCATGATGAATGTTAGCAATGTATATTTTTTGCAAGTCCTATTTTTTTAACTGTAAGCTTTATCAACTTCCAAAATAAAATATTCTAAGCTATTATAAATTTTTGAGATATATATATAATTAAAATATAAATTTTGATATAAACTCAAATATTAGAATTATTTTTCTTCGACCAACACAACAAAATAAAGTTAGTCTTTGCGATAAAGATTATCATAATTTTTAATCTTGATCATGCAGCAACTGCGTCATCTTGGTTTATGAAACTGTTTGATTTCGAGATACTTGCCTCTTTTCCTGTGAGAGTCTGAAACAAAATTAAAATTATTATTACAATAAACCGGTACAAACTTCGATAAACCGGGTCTGTCAAATCAGCATAATTACCTTCACTTTTATCAACATCTTTTAGCTATTAACGGTTACAGTAAATTATCACAATACTATCACTGGCTAAAATTTTTCAACACTGAAAAATTCTAATGGATCAAAAATCAACCAAACGACAAAGTATTATTGTATGAATATCCTAACCCAATTCTACTCAATTTGGAATTGACGCATGTGTTGCTATCTGCTGGTGAAGAACGTTACTAATGAATAAGACTGTGTATGTGTGTATGAACGCGCACGCGCGCAATAACATTTTTTAGAATTACACGTGCAACTAAATTATTACTAGCTGCAATAATGCAATTTTAATTTGTTTGGATATAAAATAAAATAACATTACATTCGTATTATATATATTTCTTAAAAATATAGCCCAATTAGTCATTAAATACATATCACATTTTGCTTTTGTAAACAATTATTTTTATATGTAAATGTGCTTTAGTGCAACAATTACGTCAAGTGTCACACTAAGTCATTAAGGAATATGTAATATTTCTGAAAAGTTTTATCATAACTTTCACAATTATGTCATGAATTGTAATGATAAAAAATTGTCAAAGTTTAACAATAATATGTGTGAATTTCTTAACGATCTGTTACAATCTTCAATTTTTCCTCTTGAGCCATTAGCTGATTCTTGATTTTTTGTAACAGTTCCTTCTTTACTGAATCCGGCACAAGTGTACGAGCTCTGGTTGTTACTGTGGATAGCAATGCATCATAAGTGATATCGTGACCATGTTCCTTTATCAGTTCCTTTGAGATCAGCTTTACTTGATCTCGCCAGCCACACTCCACTAATCTACGTCTCAGTAATTCTTTCAACCTAGTATGAATAAATTTTAAAGATAAATTATTACGGTAATTGTTAGACAACTAATTTTCTATTAAATATTGTATTTTCTAGATTATATTTGAGGATTTCTCCTTTATTTCAAGGTTCTAACTTTAAGACTAATTTTAATACCTCAAGGTACTAATTTTAATACATAAAATAAAATTTATAGAGCCAGAATGATTTATTTTTGTGAGAGATAAAGCTAACCAATCTTAACCAGTGCAAATTTTTAATTATATTTACCCATCACGATCGCCAACCATGACTAATCTTTGATGTGGTGCAGACCTCATTAATAATTTTAAGCAGGTGGTTTAAATTTCAATCTTATTAGTCTCTGAATTCGTGTTCCTACTGTATTAAGATAATATTTTGTTGATGCTCGAGATAACTTCTGCAATGTGTTTCGCTATTTCTAGAGGGCACAATGATCAAACCTTAAGCCGGTATTTCAAGTTTCAGAATTTGTCCAAAATTCTAATTGGTTAATAAAATTGAAAATTCTGAAGATCCCCAAAATATGTTTCATTCAATCACCACTAGATGGATTATCTTTGTTTTGTACCGGCTCTGGCACCGGCTGATTAGATGTAATGATAGGTTTTTTGTTATCTTTACACAGTATACAAAAGTATTTTTTTCAATAGGTCATAATACAAAGGTCTTTATAAGTAGATGATTCTTGTGCAATACAGCTACTTTATTTCAAGAATTTATTTTTAGTAGAATTTTTGCTAGAAAAACTTGTGTACTACTGCGTAAGTTACTTTGTTACAACACATTCTGTATATTTTGACTTGTTTTCTTTTCTATTTATGAAAAAAACTGAATTTCAACATTACTTTCTTGTAAAGTTTTATATAAACTTTGCAAAGTAAAAGTGTATTTAATATTTTATTAATATCATTAATCAATATATAGATTTATATCATTAATTATTTTTGTTTTAGGATATGGCTTCAACAAGAGTATTAAATCATATTTTTCAGAGAAGACACTTGGTCATGTCAAATACATTTTATTGCCATAGCATTGTCTTTAGACACAATGCTTGGTATTCAACAAAGAAATCTATAACAAAAGTTGATTCCAATGAAACTAACAATAAAATACAGATTGGCACTGCAGAAGTAGGTAAATTTCACATCACCTATATTGCATATTACTATACAATGATTTATTTCTTTTTTTTTTTTTTACAGTTAAAGAAAACTTAAAATCTGCTGGGTACTTAGGGGTGATTATAGGTGGCATTGGAATCACAGCTTTGATATTTTATGCATTATTTTCCGAACTATTTTCTAGCAAAAGTCCATATGCTGTCTATAGTCAAGCACGACTCCGTTGTATTGAACATCCAAAAGTTATGGATATTCTTGGAGCACCTGTAAAGGCTTATGGAGATGAAACTCGACGTGGCCGCAGGAGACACATAAGGTATATTGAAGTAATATATTTATTTGAAATTTATATGAAATTTATTAATAACTTTTGTATATGTGAGTTCTGTTGCGTATAAATAAAAAATATTACAATAAAAAATACTTGAATTATTTTTTAGAATATATAAATAATGTTTCTATGTATGTTTCTTTCAGTCACATGTACTACATTAAGCAGGGTATTAAATATATGAAAATACAGTTTTATGTAGAAGGAACGAGAAGACGTGGTACGGTATATGCGGAAGTAAAGGAAGTAAGTATATTAGTATGATTTGCAAATGAGATTTATATATATATATATATATATATATATATATATATATATATATATATATAATTCAATTTTGATTACAGAATAAATCTGGCAATTATGAATATACATACTTGTATGTTACCGTGAATCATGTTGGAACAATAGTAATAGAAGACAATATTAAAATCCAACAAGATGAAGAGTTAATGAACACTACTTAATTTAACATGTAATAATTGATAATTGTGCATGTATCTGTATATTGTGTAAATACCTAGTATTTTAAATCGATATATAATACGATTTTAATACATATGATTTTTTTCTACAAATTTACGTTATTTTTCTTGTTGGTAGAAAGTGATAGAAGATAGCTATATCAAAGCACTAATAATTGCTGATTAATACATGTACAATACACTTTGCATAGTAAGTCATTTTGTCCTTTTTTTCAAATATGTATACATATATTTTTTTATTATATTACAATATTATATGTACAATATTGTATACATATATATATTACAAAAAAATAAATAAATTATAAATATAGAGAAAATAGCAAAGAATAACAATGAATAAAATACCTTAGAAACATTAAAAAGATGTAAACATATAAAATATACAAATATAAAAGATATAAAAACACTATATAAAAATTAAAAAAATAAAATTATTTAAAATCTGATAAATTAAAATATTAAGTTAAAATCTAAAAATAAATATAGATAGAGAAAATTAAAATTTTCATGAAGTCATCAAACAGCACATGCTAAGAAACTTTTAAAAGCATTAATTAGATATACATATACATATAAAATATATAAATATAAAAGATAAAGAAACATTAAATAAAAGTCTGAAAAATCATACCTGACAAATTACACCTGAAAAAATAAAAACGTTTAATAAAAATCTAGAAAGTATTTATTTATTATATAAATTTCGTTTTTCGAAAGAAAATTTTACTGTTTGCCCACCCGAAGTTTTGTCATTATCTTCGTCATCAACAAATTGCAAACTATTTGCTAAAGAAGTTTCAGAGTTTGTTGATGTAAAGAATTAGAAAGGATATAGAATTTAAAAAAATTTTTAAATTTTATCTAACCTGAAATTCTACCTAATAGAAAATTTTACCCAATAAAAAAATCTGTCTAATAGAAAAATTACGTAAAAAAAATTAGGTTTTATTTCGCGTTACGCACTCGTGTGTGCAAATTATATTTCTCTAAGAAAGAAATTCGAGGGGGAATTTTTTTGCAAGAACGTTTGAGAATTTTTCACGGAACAGTTTGGGGTTTTTTCGCGGGATGCTTAGCACAGAGCTCAGCTCAGTTACCGCTATTTGCATCTGAAATCCGAGAGGGAATTTTACGCGCGACCGTTCGGGAGTTTTTCGCGGGATGCTTAGCGCAGAGCTCAGCTCAGTTACCGCTAATTGCATCCAAAATCCGAGAGGGAGTTTTACGCGCGACCGTTCGGGAGTTTCTCGTGGAACGCTAGTGCAGAGCTCGGCTCAGTTTCCGCTAGTTGCGTCCGAAATTTGTGTTGATAGTCGACCATTATTCAATCGTCCATATGTATTAAACATTTTCTTGCTTTTGCTTTTCAACGCTAATTTGTATAATATTTAACCCTGGAAAGATATAAAAAAGTAAATCACTTACCGTAGGGAAGGAAGAAATAAAAGTACACATTTACACAAAAAAAGAATTTTGCTATTGCAATAAAATAATCGTTGCATATTAAATATATTAGCGGCAGCAAATTCTTTTTTTCCGTGTATTAATAATTTTTTTTTTAATTTTATGTATAATCTTTTTTTTTTAATATTTCTTTTCTTCTATATTTTTTCTTGTATAAAAAAATATATAAAAATATATAAATATATAACGCATTTTGCAGGTTACATATTTTCTAATAATTTTTATAATTATAATCTAATATAAAATTATATAATTAAAAGAACAAGTACTTCGTTTTTTAAAAATAAATGTACGTACAACTCAAAATAAAAAAAAAAAAAAAATACGTGAGAATATTGAATTAGAGAATTGAGAAAATTTTGATATAATTACTATAAAGGTTTGCAAAGTGTCTCGAAAGTATGTATATTTTTACACTATTGTTTGATCCACTATCTCAACAATAAAAGACAAATTAAACTAACTCACCAATCGATGCGCAGCAGCGGAATTGTCGTTCTGTTGATCGGCTTATTTGATGATCTGTAAAATACGAAAATAAATCAAGATTATAGTTGCGTTCAAAGTAATGAATATTTACAACATTTTCAACAAATGAATGAATTATTATTTACCGTAAAGTTGCTCCGCCGGTGCCCGATGCTCCTTCTGAGCCTCCTCCTCCTCTCAGTTCTCACAGTTTTCGCAGCCCTCGCAGTTTTTCAAAACACTCACACGCGATCGCAACGCGAATAATTTTCACGATAATTCTTTTAAACACTTACACGCATTGTACGCGTGCGTTTTTAAATACAAAAGTCGCGCGACCCTTTAAACGGCACTCCCGATTTTTATTACGCATTTTATTACGATTTTATGACACGATATTTTACACACTCCCGACGCGATTTTGTCGTGAGGACAAAGATATAACTCGGATATCGAAGTCGCACGGAATACGCGTTCGGCACTCTGCGCCGAACAATATGTACGTAACAGGTAATGATGGAAAAGGGAGAGGAAGGCGGAAAACTGTAAGGGAAAATAGTGAGTGATAGGGGAAGAGATAGCTCGATGTGCGAACCCGTACGAGTGCCGCGTGCGACTAATAAGGGGCAAAATACCACAGGATATTTGAAGGACTTGCAAAGACTTAGGCAACATGCGCAGAAGAGATACATGGGTAATGCGAAGTAGGATAACATATAATAGCTGGATAGAAAGAGATAGTGAAAGAATGGAATGCGTAAACAGCGTGACGTAAACAATCCCTAAACGCTATGGTAAATCTTGCTTTCTGTACAGTTAACACAACACGAAATATTTTTCACCTTACAAAATTCATTAGAAAATAATTTTAATTTCGACAGATAAATTATTATCATATTTTTTATCGTTTTATCCTCAAAATCTTCAGATTTATTAGCATTGTTTAAGATAGTAATTCATTTCAGTTAATTAAAATTTCGCGAAATTAATTGTCGTCAATTTTTCGCTGAATTACAGCGTTTTGAAAATTCGGCACGTGCGCCGTCTATAAATAGACTGATGATGCGCCGCGTGAAATGCGTGGAATGCGGAGGTGCTATTAATAGTTGACCTAGATTGATCAATCAAGTCATATGGAAAAGGCAATGACCTGAATCACCTGCATAGATCGCGTGGCAGTAGCCACCGGTCGGCCTACGTCGGAATCTTTCGGGAGATCACGTGCGCATGGATCGATTATCAGGATTGTCAATCATGGAAAAGTGCAGTGAACAAATATCATATGAAAAGAAAGAATTTAGCACGTTTTATAAGGCCAGAATCATTTATTTCAGGTAATTAATTTGAAAGATATTATCAATTAATTACAAAAACAAAATTAATCCTTTCGATACTTAACATAACAACGCGAAATAGATGCTGTCAGCTCGGTTTGCGAAATTTATAGGTTAAGATGGCATGTACATATGCACTTTGTGATTGCTAGAAATGTTTCTTTCAGATAGCATATGTATGCACAATGCTCTACGCGAATATTTTTTTGTTCTATATATCAATCTTTTGTACCGTAAATATTAATGAGATTGTTGCCAGTTATTGTAATGCAATTGCCATATTTTCTAAAAAAATATTTTGTATTCTATGTATTTTTTTAAAAAGTTATTTAAGTTATTTATTATTGACGTATATACATATTTATAAGTATCTGTTTTTAAAAATGCATTTGATAACTGTGTGAGTATACTATATTAAGAGAATTCTGTGTTTAACTCTATATTTTATTATAACTTAAGAAAGTACATTGTGTTGAAGGAGCTTCTTGTATATCTTAAATATAATAAACGTTGTTAATATCTTGTCACTCTAAACTCTAAAATCACTTTAGAATGGAAAATCTGAGATAATTTTAAAATTACTAGAAAAGCACAAATGCATCGTATAATATTAAGTTAATATTTTAGTATTTATGATTAGTTGATTATTGTAAATTGGTTCACAGGTTTGTTACTTTAATATCAGACGATAGCTGAAAAGGTCATAAGTCTACTAAATCGTTAAGTAAAAGAGGATTACTTTGTTGTTTAAGAAACTACACACACAAAACAAGAAATCTAGTATTTTAAATCATTATATATTCTAAGGATATTATATATAACGAACTCTATCTAGTAAGGAAAGTGATGCTACTGTCCCGATTTTGATGGGCTTTAAATATGTTACAGAATAACTAAAGAGATACAGAGTTTATTATACGTTATAATGTTTTATAATATATGTTTTACTTGGCAATACGTTTATAATATGTTTGACTTGACAATTTTTTCGAAAAAACATCTAAAAAATCTTTTTTTTATCGAATTGTAAATTTTAACGAATTAGAAAAAATAATTTTACTTATTTATTTTATTTAAAAAATTAATGACCTAACTGTATAATAATTTTGACAAATATTAAGAGATCAAAAGCTACCAATATCAATTAATGTATAAAGTCAAAAATATTGTTTTATTGTTGAGAGTAAAAGATACATATAATAATTGCAAAATAAAAAAAAATACAAAAAAATATAAAGCAAATTATTTAAAGATAATAATTAAAATATGCAAAGTTTGCGAGTATGTAAGAATGTCACATGTCAGGACAACGAGCTTGTAAATTTACATCAATATTTTCTAGTATAAATTGATCAGTCGGTTCGTGCCAAAACTCATAGATGTTTTCTATCAGAGAAAAATATCCCAAATATTCTGTCACATCCTTGCTATTCTTCTCGTCAAACATCCCGCATGCCTCATATTGATTGAAAGTGCAGAAAGTAAGATATGGATTGTATTCGCTAGTTACTGCACCAGCAACTACTAAAGACTCCGTGGCTACATTCTTCCGATAAAAGTTTGCTTCAATGATCTCTACATTATCTAATGGATTAGGCGGAAATTTTGGCATTATTGCAGTTGTAACATTTCCGCCCGACATCACAAACGTGCCACCCAATCCTACAAGATTAGACATAGAAAATTCATTTATTTGATTACCTCGTGTATCTTTTTATTCGTGTTTTTTTTTTACTGTAAAGAATTGTAATGTCCTACCGAGAGGAGAATTTATGAGTCCTTTTATTTCTCTAAGTGATTGGTGTAACGCTGCTGTGAAACCGAGTTTATTGATGCATTTTTTGACGTGGATTTTTAGAACTTGCCCTGGTTGGCCTTCGCTAATAAAGCACATGCCACACATAACGCATTCAGGATCAGGATTGTTTATAATACATGACGAAAATGTATAATTTTGTTCGTATATGGGATCCAAAGCATATACTAAAGACAGCTTTTCCCGAGTTTTTCTTTCATCACGTGTGCGATTATCACTTCTTGATTTATAACCTATGACATCGTTTATACTTCGACGCTCACGGAACCAAGTCGAGTCATCCTTTTCCAGAAACACAAATGCGCCGCGACTTTCATTCGTTACATTTATCTCTTCGTCTTTTGGCGAGAATAACAAGTTTATGAAGACCTGTGCAGTAATAGCATTGATGAAAAAAATACAATAATAAAATTGAAGATTAAAGTATAATTAAAATTCACGGAAATTATCAAAGTTTAAAACAAATTAATAATAAAATAGTATAATGAATTTGTCCTGATATGTATGAATGCATCAATAATATTTACCGTGCACATAACTTCCTGTGGTGCCATTGAGAAGCACAGACTTGATCCAAGAAGAAAAGTATTCTTATTGCGTTTTATTTTTCTTAAGATCTTTTTGAAATTGTATATTTTCTCGCTTTGCGGCAAAGGATACATAGTTGCAAATTTACCGGTAATCAACTGTCCCGTATTGCCGCATAATCCTGTAAATATAATGCGATGATATTGCGTTTTTAATGCACAAAAAATTAGAAACGCTTGAAACACTTACCTGGTGCAACGAAACGATAAGGCGGTTGAGTCAGATCGGGGCAGTCCACGCATTGAACTGTGACTTCTTCGAAATAATCCTTTAATTTTGTTCTCAGAGCTATTATTACAAAATAAGGTATGAATTATTATATAATTTTTCATTTTCCGAATTAAATAATGATCATTATGTATATACCACTAATGAAGAATCCTAATTCAGGTACATGACATGATTTTTCAACAAATTTGGGATTTTTATTTGACGCGGCTGAGTCATCCAGGCAGTCCATTGTACAACTTACAGAAAACACAATATCATTAAACAAGTATATGCGGCCAAAATATAGCGATCAAGGAATTAATAATTTGTAACAGTATGGTAAGATTTCTAGTAGAACAGATTTACAAATTTGAAAAATAATGACACTGCATGAGAAAAATAAAATGAATATGCTTTAATAATGACATTGCAATATAATAATAATATTGTATTTCATACATGTTACATTATTATTGTTTTAATTTAAATATAAGTAATTTTTGTATTAAATAATTTCATTACTTAAAAGTTGTTTTGGGTTTATCTTAAATTATAGTTTTAAAACTCTAAGTTTTTGAATAAAAATGTTTAAACATTGAACTATTTAATTATTTGCAGTTTAAAGTTGTAATTTAACAAGAATTCAACAAGATATTCAATATGAAATAACATCTCGGCCTGCCAAATACATTTTAATAAAAGGTATGTGTATATACATGTAATTTACTTACTACAGTGGAATATATATACGTACAGATAATGCAGAAAACGTATTAGATCTACCACGAAGTCAAATATTGCAAACTGTTGAAAATATAATTTTTATATTTCAAGAATTAACACTTAAATATCAGAGAACTGCTACTTATTCAATGTAAACTTATTCAATGATCTCATAAGACATTTCTCCAAAATATAGAAAAAAACCATGTAAACAAGTATAAGATTGTAAGATATGAAATAAGATAGCCATTGCTTATGAGAATTTACATTTTTTCATAGGAATAAAGAACTTGAACTTAAACGAAATTTTAAATGATAAAGCAATACTATTGAAAGTTTGACAAATAATATTTAAATGGTTTATAAGTTAATTATTTATATCCCAGGCAGTGTTGCTAGACGGGACGCTTTTTCTCGCGCATGCGCAGCGCTGCAGCTATGAATCCAGCGGTGTATACGGCTTATAGTGTTGGGTGCTGGCGCGAAAAGTTAGACGTTTGACAGGCTACAGGAGAAAGTTAGGTGAGTACATGTAAAAAATAATAATATTTATATCATATATATATTTATATGTATTTTTTGTTACGCGAAATATGGATAGTTCAAAAGGAGCCATTAAAAAGACGCATATTAAAAATTTTCAAAATTCTTGGTTAGCTGACGATTTATTTAAAAGATGGCTGGCTCCTCATCCTACGGAAAATAAGGCAATTTGTAACTTGTGCAATATTACCATTAGATGCTGTAAATCAGATTTAATACGACATTCACAAAGGGCTAAACATATTAAAAATTGTGACAGTAATTCTCAAATAAGTCAAAGCCAAAGCCAACATTCCAAAAATTCTCATATTGAAAACGTTAAACGAGCCAAAATTAAATTAGCAGCTTTTTATTCTGAACTTAACGTTGCTCTTTATACCGCAGATCACTTAGTTCCTTTGTTAAAAGACATTTGTATAGATTCTTCAATCGTGCAAGATCTTTCACTGGCTCGATCAAAGTGCACCAATATTATTAAAGAAGTTCTTGCAAAGCGGGAAAATAATTCTGCCAAATAAAATATTTTATTGTTATTAAAATGTTATTAACAATTATTTAAACATTCTTTCCTTTTTTAGCTTATTTTTTATTAATATTATTAATTATTTTATTATTATAAAAATAAACATAATATTTACATGCGTTTAATTTATTATTATTTTATTACTTTTTATCACTTTTTAACGATAAACAAAATTTTCTAATAATTTTTTAATAGAAGGGTCTACAAGTGCCCTTTTTTTTCCCTCAATTAGTACACCGTTGAGGCCGATTCTCAAGTGCGTTCGTGAAAAAAAGCGTCCCGTCTAGCAACACTGATTCATGCACGTTTAGGAAACGTATATGAAATGAACATGGGCTACTTATGTCGGATAAAACAACTTTATGTATTAGATAAAAATAGTCGGTAATATCATTACTCTTCAATTACCTCCGGGCCCTATTAATGGTTACGAAATTTTAGAGTTGTTGGTTCGCGTCGTGCTCGTACTTTTCATTTCCACGGTTACTCGTGCACTGGCACACTCGTCAGCAGTAACAGTGTAACGAAACACGCGTACAGGTTACGTGAATTTGTGGTTTTACATTAAATCATGTGTGTGCATTAATGCACATTAACGAAGTAATATAAACAATGGAAGTAACTTGCTCGAGTAAGTATGTAAGCGTATGTGAAACAACTCTGAATTATCTCTTTGCTCATACAAATGAGATGATAAAGTTTGTGAAGTATCATTTGTTTTTTCTCAATTTAATACAATCTTCGTAGATTTTCAAGAGGTGCTGTCGGAATTGGATGATGTCTTACAGAATGCTACTTTTCTCAGCGTCGACGGTGAATTCACCGGCCTCAATTCAGGTCCAGAAGCTGGTCCCTTTGATACGCCAGCTCAGTATTATGCTAAGCTCCGGGCAGGGTCTATGGATTTTCTTCTTGTGCAGTTTGGTTTATCCGTTTTTACATATGACCCACAAACAGACAAGTAAGATATTGTTGCTAAATTTTATATACTAATAATTTCATTAAGCTTCAGAATAGAGACATTAAAAAAAACATGTAATCAAAAAATAAATGAGAAACAATGCTTTTTTTTTGTTTTAGGTACTCTCAACGATCTTATAATTTTTATGTGTTTCCCAAACCAATGAATCGTCAGGCAGATTGCAGATTTATGTGTCAGGCATCCTCCATAGCCTTTCTTGCAAATCAGGACTTTGATTTCAACAAGCTTTTCAAACACGGCATACCATTTCTCAGTGCGAATGAAGAAGAGAAACTTATTAAACGGTTGGAAGAAAAACAAAAGATTAGAGAAGACAACAATTATGACGTCATTCCAATATCAGACACTGACAAGCCTCAAGTAGAGGAAATATGGTACTCTTGTTTTTATTTTTTAGTTTTAACAAAGTATACAAAATTTAAAACATGACTTATAGTAAATATTGTTGCAATTTCAGTTCTAAGATAGAAGCTTTTCTTGCATCAAATGAAAAAGAATTAACAATAGATAAGTGTAATGCATTTATGAGAAGACTAATATATCAAGAGGCAAGAAGCAGATGGCCTAATAAAGTGAGAGTTGAAAGTAAAGTTGAAAACACTTGGCACTGCCTTTTAGTACAGAAGGCAGGTTCCAAGGAGGAAGAAGAAGAAAAGGAAAATCAAAGACGCGAGAAGGAGAAGCTAGAAATTAGACGAGCTGTAGGACTCAGCACTCTTTTGAAGAAAATTGTAGAATCTGTAAGTGTATACGTATCTATTCACAAAGAAATTATCATCATCATATCATTGTTCTTGAAATAATGAAATTTTTGTATAAGTAACATTTTCTTACATTAATATTTTTTCAGAAATGTTTGAAGCAGATAGAGTTACCGCTTCATTTTGTGTGCAATGTTTTCTTACAATGTAAGTAATCATACTTCAATTTTAGGGAAAGATATTGGTGGGTCACAATATGCTGTTGGATCTATGTCATATTGTGCATCAATTTTTTACGCCTTTGCCAAGGGACTATCTGGATTTTAAGAATTTGATTCATGATTTATTTCCTAAGTAAGTTGCAAATGATTGTGTTTTCGCTTAAACCAAACATTCCAATTTTAAATGTTATTTACTGTGGTTTTTAAGTTTTAAAAATAAAATTTATTGTAAATTCTTACTTTATCTTTCATAATTTTCTTTAAGTTTATTGGATACAAAAGTCATCTGTCAATCGCAGAACTTTAAAGAACGTGTGTCATCGTCAAATTTGAACGTATTATTAGACATTGTGAGCAAGTCACCTTTCTCTATTCCTGATGTGGAGCCTATAGAAGGACGTAGTTATTCGGTATCGACAGAGAAATCACATGAAGCTGGGTACGATGCGTACATCACTGGATTATGCTTTATTGCATTATCCAATTATCTAGGTCAGTAGTACATGAAGTAAAAATAGCAAAATTATAATAGATTGTACTTGTTTTGATTGTATTTATCTATTCCTCTAAATAATTAAGTGTATTTTTTGATACAATAAAAAGTCTATATTTTTATTTTAATTTATTACACAGATAAATTAAATATATTAGTTTATTATCGTTATTATAGTAAATGATCGCATAATTTTTGTCAGTAAATATATGTTAAATCGTTACTTGGATTTTTAGGCACACTGCAGAAATCTGAAAACGCCACAGTATTAGCAAATTCTCCTTTGTTGAATCCTTTTCTTAACAAGTAAGTAACAATGTTTTGTATTTTTATTAAGATCTCATTCTTCTCATCGATTTATTTCTAATATAAATTTATTTTACAGACTGCCTATAGCAAGATTGAAGGATTTCCCATATGTGAATTTAGTAGGAAAAGATCGTAAGTAGATCGTGGTAGTAGAATATTATTACAATACCTGTATCTTTATATAAAAATATATTGCAGTAAAATAATTAAAATCAGAAGGGAAAATGTATTATCCTCATATAATGATGAGTAATATGTTTATTTTTCTTTTCCAGCAAATCCTAGTAGAGATCACGTATTTCACTTAACATTCCCTAAGGAGTGGAAACACGCAGATATAAGCCAACTTTTTAGTCCATTTGGTGAGTATTGTATTATATAAACAATATTATTAGCGTATTTGTTAATAAATAAGGATCTTTTTCACAGGAGGTGGATATATTTCGTGGTTATCAGATACGTCTGCGTACGTAGGTTTATATCGTCGCGAGCAGGTTGGCAGCGCGGTGAAGAGTTTAACCAAGCAAGCTACGAATTCTGTCTTCAATATACAAACGTATTCAAAGTATCAAGCTACTTTGCAGACTAATGTTTCTGTTGAGGATCGCAAGCGGAAGTTGTCATCACCTGAGTAAGTTGTTGACGTTATAAATTTTCAACAAAACGCTCCGCGCGTCGCGATTCTTTTAGGCTGCTTTTGTGAAAACTAGTTAATTTTTTGATTTTGGACTTTATACATTCTCTAAAATAATTCCTCTAAATCTATCAATTGAAATCAATTCGAAGCTTAACACAGTCTCGGTTAACTTTGTCCGTAAACGAGTGACTTAGCAAGGAGCATAATTTACATGAATACGCACGAATCGTGTAAAGCTTTCGCGATATGGATATATATATTTGCACGCTACATTGCAATCTTGAAAATTGTACGCGTTCGTGAAAAATGAATAGTCTTCATCGCAATTTATTTTCTGCCGTAAGCTATCACGTTCGTGCGAGATATATTAAACGGAAGGATGAATAACGCGTTATGGGTCCGGTATGATTCCAAGACGAAGGAGGGAGTGAGACGGGGATAAGACCCTAGGCGGCCTCTGCTAGGATTTCCTGTACACGAGAGATTTGCATAGGGCTGTAGACCTTGTTCTGAATTAATGCACGCGACGCTTGCTACAGGCTTATCTTGTCTTCTTGCTCTTCTCCTTCTCCCTTTCCCCTTCCGCTTCCTCTCGTACCGCCCTGCACCATCTTCTCTTCCTCCTTCTTTTGCCCTCTGGTCCGGTTTGCAAAGTATCGTCATCGTATGAGTGACTGATATCTTCTACGAACGCAGTATTGAATAACGTGTAAACGTCAAGTCCGTGTCACTTGAAATTTTTATTTCGTTTTTGTCTCATTTTATCTAAAAATCACAATAATACAAAGAATGTTTTTGTCACCCTGCGATCGCGTTCTTACTTTTTCGAAGTTTCATGTTATATATGTTATACATGTTATATGTAATGCTGAATTCATCAACAGTTTATTGGAAATTGATTAATGAAAAACTTGAAAGAGTATTGTTGAATATCAAAATCATATCAATTCGCGAGAAAATCTTTGCGTTTGTTCGGAAAAAAAATCTGCTCATGATCGATGCGCAGATATTTTTGATGCCAAAGTGTACACATATTTCCCAGCAGCAATAAGTAGCTAATCGTGCGTTTAAAGTGGCGTCTACGAGAAAGTCTTTAACGAGGTACTGCGGCCGCAGTAATCAATACGCCAGGCGCATGTTCCGGTCAACTGTCGTTAGCTGCGGTCTTCGTTCACTGCACGGAGCGCGTATACGTTTTGTTTTGCAGTCAACTAAATAGTCCCGACCGCATTGTAGTTACAACATTGATTAGTCTCGCGGGCAACAAGATATTAATGAATCGCCCACGTGCTCGCAATCACCGCGCTCGTAATTCTCCCCGTTTTCATGTTACGTACGCGCAAACGGCGAATGTCGGATGATAATAAGTCCCTGAGACAAATGATACTTATATTTTTATACTGATATTTTTGGGTATAATAGCATAGTCGTTGAGGATACAGAATTTGCATTGAATCGGGATCAATTATTAATCAATTATTAAAATAAAATGTTATGAAAAAAGGCCATTTGACTTATATATTATTACAATATATAAGAAAGGGTCTTTGCTTTGCAGACGAATAAGAATATTCAGTAAAAGCCGCAATGCTGTAAATTATCGCGCGGATAAAAATTTAATCGAGTCATTTGAACAAAAGTGTTGTAGAAGTCCAAAATGTATCTCGTGGACTCGTCGTCTTTTAATTATCAATAATATTTCATTAAGTTTGCAATTAAGAGCGAAATAAGTACGAGCGTGAGGTTAAATTTAAATTTAACAGAGATAATCATATCGATGAGGGAGCCAGACACCCGTGCGCGGTAGATGCAATCGCAAAAGAGAGAGTTGAGCCGGTCGATCGCTCGCAGTTGTTTATTGGCATTATCGTACATTACGCTCGAAGGAATTCACTCGTGCGCATTGGGGCTGCTTTTGCGGAACTGTTGCTGCGAGCAACTTGACAACTTATGAATATGCAGCATCACGTGTGCGCGCGCGCGCACACGCGATGCACGTGTGCGCGTACTCTCTCGTTAAATACAGCCGATTGCAGTAAAAAGAAACGGTACAGTCGTCGTGAATGAGACTACGGGCTCTCTTACATTGCACGACTGCCGGAGTCTATAAATTGACTAATTATGAAAATGCATTCATCGCGAAATGCCCAGTCATCATACTTACCTCTCGCTAATAGAATACATTCTTGCTCGCGTGATATAAGAAAGGAGACTATTATCGTCCGCAGGAACACGGCCGTCAAGGATGATGAGAAATCGGCTGCCAACGGCGCGAAGACAGTTGTTGACGACGACGACGACGACGACGGATGGAAAGTTGCCACAGGTTGGTATTATGCACGCTCTTTATTTTGTAACTTTGCATCAATCCCGATTTGTCGCGTACAGGCAAGAGGCGCAAGAAACGCAAGGATCAAGCGGCGAGCGGCGCGGCCGACAAGAAGGCCTTCGCGGAAAACGACACTTGGGATTAGTCGCGGCTGTTCCGCGACTGACATCTCGTATGCACGTGATACGATATGCAGCAAATGCAGAAATTCGGAATCAAAATGCACCTTTGACTTCATCGGATCTCGCCTTAACCTTCGCCTTCGACGAACATCAACTGTGTATGTGATTGCCGAAATACTTCGATTTGAAATAAATTCTTTATTTCTTATAATGTCGAGTGTATTTGTACTTAATATGCAATATCGTTATATTCATATTAAGGATCGAAATTCAATTTGTTCTGCATTTAAGTTTTCATGATTTTTTTCAATTTTAATGTTAGATTCTACGATTATCCTTTCAATGCATTTTTGGTGTTCCACAATTCATTACAATGAGTTACTATTTTTCAATAACTGAACAATTCAACATATTTATATTTTTGTTAAATAAAGACATACATATTTACAGGTGTATACATTTGTATTTTCTTTACTTGAATATAATATTATATAAGACGATCTTACATTACATTCGAAAATTGATTTGTTGATATAACGACTACATTTGCGAAAATTCTAGTCGACAGTTTTCAATTAACGGTCATTATATCAGTTGACATTTAACAATTTAATCGAAATGGAAAAGTATATAACAATTGAAAAGTAAGTTTTAGAGCTGCGCGATTTAATAATTTATAATTCTCTTATTAATAATTCTCCGTGCTTGTGCTCACTACAAATTAATATTCTAACAAAATTAATTTGTGAAATAAAATCTAGCTAGAAAGCTAATGTCAAGTTTTAGTAATCATGTATTTGCTTTTCGCTTTGTTTATTCGTTGAAACGAATTAAATATTGTAAACGCATTGAGGAAGGACACAACGCGCGCGCGGTGATCTAAACGGTTATGCCAAACCTAATTAACTTTTTAACTCATTTATTCGACATATATTTATCGACAAATAACATGTGAAATAATACTCAAAAGATATGTATTGCTATAGAATTTCGTTTTATATATATATATATATATATATATATATATATATATATATATATATATATACGCTTTACGCTCGGCTCGAATTTAATACAAATTATTTTAATATATCAGCCGATAATTTCAAAAATCATCTGTTTATATTAAATAATTATTACAAATTAATTTCAAGATAAAAAGTTGACACGTTTGCGAAATGATAAAATAATAGAAAGTCTTAATTGAATCGTAAAATGTATTCTGCGTTTTTCTTTTACAAGAAAGAGAAATTTATCAACGGCAAATATTTTTTTGCTTCATAAATTAATTTTTCCAACCCTTAATATAAGATAAATCATTACAAACAATTTGTTTACATTTAATTTTATACAGTATAGCTCATTTATTTCACAAATTAATTTCGTTAGAATATTAATTCGTAATACAAGCACAGAGAATCGTTAATAAGAGAATCATAAATTACAAAATCGCGCAGTTTTTAAATTTACTTTCCCAATGTTATATACTTTTCCGATTCAACTAAATTGTTAAATGTTTTCAAATTTTTATCATACAGTACAAACCAGTGCGGACGGAATATTCTGAACTTCTCGGTCGATTCTTATAGTCGACGCCTACTTTTCCTCTTCTTACCGCGCGCACCGTATCAAGCTAGGGCCAGCGTCGCGGAGCGTCATGAGCGGCGCTATTCGATTAATAAGTGGGTTCTTCTTCTGGAAGGACCCTGGTTATTTAAATTTGAGAAAATTTATATAAAGAATTAGACGTTTATTAAAAATATTGAATGTTTAATTCTTTATCAATTTTCTTTAATTGAAACAATTAGCGTTCCAATAAAAAAATCCGCTCATTAATCGGATCGCTCATGATGCTCGGCGGCGCTGACCCTAGCTCGTTACGGCGCGCGTGGTAAGAAGAAAGTAGGCGTCTACCACAAAATTGGCCGACCATAAAATTGGCCGAGCAGTTCAGATCACTAGTGTATAAGAGAATACGGAAGGTACGCACCAAGAGATACACATGTTATAGAACATGCACTAATGCGTATCTCTTGTGTACCTTTCTCGAAGAAGATGAATTTTGAGGATCAGAATAATAACACCCCTTTGCGTGGAGATCGGAATCAACGGAGATATCGCAGAGCCGAGCCATTGAACAATAGGGAGTCTGTGAGTTTTTACGTCTTTCTTGCAAATCCTTCCGGTCTTCCTCCAGATCGACGTAATGAGTTGGACTCTTTTGGGATTTCCAAGGGCATTGCGTTCATTTCGAGGCACATGCCGCATAGAAACCCCAAAACCGCCTCAACATTTACTTTGATTATTTTTCCAAAAATCGCTTTTTATTGATATAAGAGAAGCACGATTCCAATTCCGATGTAAAACCTATTAATTCTGAAATAAATGACATCGGTATCTTCTTGACTTGTAGTTTTCGTACATTTTATCTTTACATTTATTTGTATTCAATTTTGCAGAAATGGTAATGCTATCATATATTGAAGCGATTATCATTGTATATCCTGTATTTAAGTAGATCATCGCGCATACGGAGTTTGCCGTGATCAAGACATTGTCATCGAAAAAAGCGTTTAGCACCGCGTTAAATTATCGTTGCACTTGATGAATCTCATGCAAATGCTCATTGCATATAATTATATCGACAAATATTATTTCATAGAATATTCGAGTCTTTAAAGATCGTCAAAGGACCATCGAAAATCTCGAAAACCGTTGTTGTTTGTCAAAAAAAGCAACCTGTAAACACGAGCTAATAACAATGACTTAAGATAGCCTTGATCGCGGCAAGCTCTGTGCGTGATTATTGTATCGCAGTCCATCATAGTTTATTCATGGTAAATCGAATGCTATCGTTAAAGAAGGACCTTTATAGCTATTAAATTTGGAGTAAAAGAGATTTTGAAAAGTGTCTATTTGGCAAATATCAAACTTTGCGACCGAATGGCCCGCATTGCTCTTTTTATTTTGCTTCGTAGTTAAATTGAAGGCAATTATATATTGCGAACGCACAATGATATTTAGCACAAATTCAGCGACGATCACTGTAAAAAACTGTGTAAAATTACAATAATTAGTGAATAATAATGGATAATATTGAAACCAACAATTGCAAACATAAATTTCCGCATATAGATTTACACACATTAGAATTTAAAGATATATTTAATTTTTTATGTTAAAATTTCACAGATTGATAAGCAAATTTACAATTAAATACAAAATTTATCAAAATGATAATGTAATAATACTCTTTGTGTAATTATATTATTACAAAATTTTAAATTTGCAACAGTAAATGTAAATGTACAAAACCATTTAATAATTATTTACGCAATAATTTTAATATAATAAATTGAAATATGTATTTTACGACCACGATATATATCTTTACAATACGTTTTTTGTGATAGAATTCTTTATGTTTTTCTCATATTTCGTTTCAAATTATTAAATATGTTATCTACTTAAATACAGGATACACAATGATAATCCTTTCAATGTATCATAGCATTATTATTTCTGCAAAATTGAATACAAAAGATAAATAAAATGTGTGAAAATTACAAGTCAAGAAAATGTAATATATATAATGCTCAACATGTTTGAAGCGTGACTGAAGAAATAATTATTTATCTTGTTCAAACGCTAAACCTTTTCGTTGAATTTTGGAGAAATAAAATTTGTATCAGCAACAATATGCTAAATTTCTAAAATATACATCAACAATAAAATTAATGGATCGCTAAATTTCTGTATTTTATTTCTGTAAGTCGATTTTCCTCGAAGAGAAAAATGAATATTATTAATTAATTTTTAATTATTTAATATATTTTTTATTGCTTGACATATGTTAATATATATATATATTGTGTGTGTGTTTTATAATATAAATATATTACACCACACATTATATAATATATATTAACATATATTAAGCAATAAAAAATTAATATTATAAAAAAAATATTTATACATCTGTTTTTCAAGCCTAGATAGTTCTAATTTAAGTCGAGACTTTTTTTATATGCAATTTCCAGCTGGGAGTCTTTAAAGACTAAAGGTACTTTTCTCTAAAATAAATAAAAAATAATATGGTACATCATATACTCATAAAAGTTTAAAACTTCCAAGGTGCGATGGGATATGAACTTTGCTAATTAATAATCTACAAAGATAAATAAATTATCGTGTGATTAAAGGGTTTAAAAATTACCGTTATGTCTCAGAGACAGTTTTGCCAGAATTAATCAATTTTCCATGACCATTTTTTTAATCGGCGAAGCACTATTCGCGCTTACGCCGGAGATAACTTGGGACTTAGCAGGCCAGTAGGATTCAAACGCAGCCACCACAGGACCACTAAGGCCCAAATCATCCCTGACATCTTCTATCCTCACATGCTCCGCTGCGCAAGCCTTTTGGTATCTGAAACAAGTATATTTCTTAATCAATATAAAGAAATAACTTTCATACTAATTAGTCGATATTTCAATAAAAAATCATTTAATGAAATTGATTGAATTAATATTAAATATAAATTATATAAGACAAAGTAGATTCTTTGATGTTCAATCGTTAAACAATAACGTAAGATAAATAAAAACCGTAATCAGAGTTGACGTTAAGATCAAAATTTGATTTAAACTCGGAAGTGAATTTAACATTTGTACGTCCCAGGTAGAAATTGCATTTGGGGAAAGTCTCGGCTCAAGTTAGAATTATTAGCTACTATTTAGGCGTAGGCTTGAACAACAGACGTATAAATGTTTTATAATGTATTTTTATTACTTGATATACATATATTATTATATATATACTTGTGTATTATAATTATAATATAATATTAAGCGAATAAATTATGCAATAAAGTATGATAATAAAGTTAAATATTTAATTGTCATCTGGAAAAATGTAGTATGATTTATATCATCATCTGTGAAAATTTTATCATCACTTAAATCTGGATCAATAAATAATTTATTTTTTTCTTTAATTCAAGTTCGATACTTCCTCATTTTCATCTTAAATAAAGTTACCTTTTTTTGTCTGATTGTCCATTTATCAATGACTTGAATATTTCACAGTATAAAAATATCACTATTGTAATAATTTGCGGTATTTTGATTTAATTTTGTCGCAAAATTATTGCACAATTAATTATTATGTTACGAATAATCATAGATGTAACTGTCATTCACAATCAATCATCACCGATAAGTACTTTTGCGCAGCCATTAATCTTCAAAAACTGTCTAAAAACAAAACAAAATTTTGAGAATATAACAAGTATAAATTTTTAAAGTTAAGCCTAGCTAGCTGCGAGATATTTCATAGTCAATTCTCAATTGTGGTGGAATATACATTGCTGGTTCTAGTCAAATCTTGTCATTATAAGTTTTATTTTGCGAGTAACAATCTAGTTAACGCCAAGTAAATATAAAATCAATTTCTCAAGCATCGAAAAATTGAGCTAAGGCCGACGTTCCAACCTATTTTGCCTAGATACATTTCTACCTGGGGTCAGTAAACATTATTGATTAAAACATTTTAAATATTTTTTTTAGGGTACATGTTTTTTTCGAAAAATAAATTATTGAACTCGTGCGATCGCGAACGACATAAAACGACGGAAAATGTTAAGTCCGCTTTAATATTCATCAATTTCAGCCATTTATTTTTACAATAACATTCTTTGAGTGCAAAGCTTCTGTAATAAATTATTAGTCGATGTGTAGCTTTTATCGAAAAACGGGAAACGAATATTAATTAAATATATTTTCTTTTAAAACACAAAAGACTTGCTGTTTGATTGAGTATGGAAACATTTCATGTTTTTCTCGTATTTCAATTAATTGAAATTTTCAATATGTGTATATACAATATTATCTGATTAGAATGCATTGCATTTAGTGTACATTAATAGTCTTTTTAATGTTGCAAAACGGTCAAGAAGTTACTTAGAAGACGTTTTTTTAGAAGGAAACAGTTTTCCGTCGTAGATATGTATAGAATAATATGTAAAATGTAATTTTCAATCAATTTGGATTCAATCAAATTTGGATTTTTCTTTAAATTCACTTATTTGAGAGGGAAGAAAGATATAGAATTTAATAAACTAAACATAACTAATAATAATTCATAGCAAATTAGAAATTTGTAGAAGCATAAATTTCATCGTTGATTTTCTATCACATTTATATGAATATTAATTTCAAAATTTAACTGCACATATGGAAATTTGAGAAGCTAAACTATGTGGGATGCGTCCAGTTGGAACATTTTAACGAAATTTTGAATAAATTTCAGAAAATTTAGAAATGAATGACAGACCTAATTAATTCAAAATGAAGAATTAATTTTATACGATGGAAAACATTTGAAGAATCAGAATATATCAATGATGTATGCTTTATACACGCGTGTGTGTGTGTATTTTAATTTTGTTATTGCTTTTTATATAACATGGCATATAAAATTAAAAAAAAATGCTGATTATAATATTATTTTATATTACTTAACTTTTATTTAGAATTTTGTCGCGAATTATAGATCACTTAAATTGAAATGATTTCAAACTGATTAAAGCGATCAGTTCGGTTGCTGTGCTGCTAAATGTCGTCAATTAAAATGCTATCGCGTTTAAATTAAAAATTTTCCATTCCATCAAGATCTTTGATTTTTTATGTGTTGAATCAGGATCAAAAATAGAAATCAAACAAGATGTTTCACTTCGCACTACACAAGCAATGATCGCGAGTATCTCGCATGCATCTTAAGCCTTTTATCTCGTTTTCTCGATAACATTTCCGGCACACCCGTTATTCCGTGGCGTGTATAAAATCACCGAGGATGACTAGGTACACTTCTGTAATAGTTTTATTGTAATGAATGAGACGAACAGTCTCGGCCGATGAACGGCTGTTAAACGCTTCCGATATATCTTTCAATACCGCATGTCAAAGGCTTCGCTCCGGAAATGAGAAAAAAAAGGATATCGAGAGAGAGAAAAATACTCGATTTTTCTCGTCGAAAAATTCAAAGTTTATCGCAAATACATATGTTAGATTATAATTCCATAATAAAATGCTTATGTGTTATTATTTTGGCAGGTGGATCATCGATCGAACTCAAGATTCGAAAAGTCGTGATCGAGCCGAGTGTGTTTCTCGCTGTCGCGCGAATAAACACTTCAGTTCGATCGATGATCCGCCTGCCAAAATAATAAAATATAAACAAGTATCGAAAGCACAATATAACGGCTAACGGAAAATGCGTTTCTACATTATACAATTTTCTTTAACATGCGATATTGAAAGATATATCGGAAGCGAATTTTATTTAATCATTAAATTATAATGATGTAGAGTATAATTACAGTAAGAATTAAAACCCCGATTGACAGTGTAAAAATAATTTAATACGCTCGGAGATGAATCTAATTATTTTTTTATTCACTTTTCTCGATTCTGAACAAAAAATGCAGAAAAAAGTCAATCTTTTATTTGAAATGCTTTACTTAATCACTCACAAATTATTCATAAGAGATAGAAGAGAGATTCACGGAATGAAGAAAAATCAAGATGTGATTGATAATCCTGTCCAACCTTAATATTTCGATGGCTAAGTTTAAAGCGAGCTTAATGTTTTCCGCCATTTTATGGCTTAAAACTCATTATCAGTTTAAGCGGTCTATAATTCGCGACAGGTTCTAAAAAAAAATAAATAAAGTAATATTATAATAAAAAAATTAGTATTTTCTAAAATTTTATATGCCATGTAATGTAAAAAGCAATAAAAAAATTAGAACACACACCACACACACACACACACACACACACACACACACACACACACACACACACAACACACACGTGTACAAAGCATATATCACTGATATGTTCTGATTCTTCGAATGTTTTCCATTGTATAAAATTAATTCTTCATAATTCTCGAATTATGTTGAGCTTAAGTCCATCATTGATTTCTAAATCAAGTAAATTTTCTGGAATTTATTCAAATTTTATTAAACTGCTCCAATTAAACGGATTATCCCACATAGCTAGCTGCTCAAATTACCTATCCCATGTGCAGTGTTAAATGTTGAAATTAATATGTAAATGTGACAGGATGAGAGCGAATCGATGTGGACGCGGCGCCGATGTGGAGCAGCGTGTCGGTCCGCATTCCTGATGGATAATGGCGAGTGATTCGCGTGTGGGCGTCATACAGCTCTCGTGCAAAACGTGCAAAAGGGTTGCGCACATAACGCGCGCGATCTATACGCGAAGGCTACCGTGTGCGTGACTCGCGCATTTACAATTCAATTTGTACAACGGGTGCATCGTGTGCGCTCCGGAAAATCAGATCAGTTCGGAATACTCATTGTCGAGGGAATCGTAGCTGTCACAGCGGTGCAATTATGCTTTGACAATAAAGCAGCCATATTTTCGTCCGCGTGCGCAAGCGACGGACGGAGCGGCGTGACGCCGGCTACATTCTCCCTCTACCCCCCCCCCCCCGCGACATCCTTGATATTCAAGCGAGGATAACGCGTGGTTCGGCGTCGCATCCGCACAACACTGAATTCGGACGGACGTAAATGAGAGTGCGATCGCGCGGATCATTCGCGAACGTTCCAAGAGACCTTTGATCGAGCATTCGACAAACGTCGTGTCAATTCCACTCACCCTCTCACCTCTCCTCTCCTCTTGGCTGCGCCGCCGGCACACGTGCACACGTGCGATGCATCGAACGTGCTTCTGCGTCTTGTACGCAGGTGCGCGAGGCGCGCGTCACCGGGACCGCATTTCGTCGTGCATGACGCGCGACGACGTCTCGACGTTCACCTCCCGACGCGCTCGCGATCCGGACCGGCCGAATCGTCGCGAAAGACCGGCGCCGCGGAAGAAAAAACACCCGGATTAAAAACGGCGGAACGACGACGCGGCGGAACGACAAGCGAGAGACGCGCGGAGAGACGCACACATCACTGCAAGGACCGTCGGACCGGCACTTTTTCGGCACCGCGCCGCGCGCGCGGAGCACGCACGCAACATTTTTGCGCCACACGCAGCCGGCGTGCGTGCGTGCCGTGCGTACGTGCGTGCGTACTGCGTGTTCGTTCTCTTTTTTCGACCTCTCCCGAATGATGGAGGGAGAGAAGCGGAAAATCGATCGAGCTGGACGACCCTTCTTCTTTTTATGAGCCTCGATAGCACAAGAGCCGGCGGACCACACCCTACGACCTATCGTGACGCTTTGGGCCGTTCGGCCGACCAGTCAGCTTCGTCTTCCCGCACCTAAGGGTGGGCCCTTCACCCTTTTGTGAGTCTCGCGGCCGCACGTGTCGGGGGTTGAGAGAACCGGAGGAGGCATGGTTACAGCCGGCAGTAAGGGAAGAAAGGCGAGGACGAGCCGGAGATTAACCCTTTCCCTTTCGTAATCTTCCTTTCTAATCGAAAGTATCGTGTGTTTGCTCTCATTGCTGGGCCACCGAGTTTTATTCTACGGGATGCAAGCAAGCGAAAGAAGAATCTAGCTTGGGATTAAATTCGGTTTTAAGCAAAAGATAAAGCGAAAAAAGAAAAAGGATTATATTAAACGCGTACGTCCGGCGATGCATTCTTAAACAGCCATTGTTGAAAAACTACGCGACAAAGAACGCGATTTTCGCCGGCTTTTGTTATATATTTTATTGCAAATTAACGACCATCGATATCGGTCTTTCTATGATCATATTAACATATATTTAAATGAAGACGAAAAGATTTTATATAATACAATTTACAGGTCTATATTTTTTTAAGTGAAACGAGAAACATCTTACTTTATGAAGTAAATATAAATAAATAATTATTAACTAGCAAAATAAATTAGCAGAATAAAAATTATTAAGACCCAGGTAGAAATGCGTCTAGGCAAAACGAGATTGAACGTTGGTCCTAACTCGATTTTTCGATGCTCAAGAAATTGATTTTATATTTACTTGGCGTTAACTAAACGGTTGTTACTCGCAAAATAAAATTTATAATGACGAGGTTTGACTAACTAATACCAGCAATGTATATTCCGCCATAATTGAGAGTTGATTATGAGATATGCGGAAATCTCGCAGTTAGCTAGGTTTAACCCTAAAAATTTATACTTATTATATTTCTCCAAATTTTGTACTGTTTTTAGACAGTTTTTCAAGGTTAATGCGATATTTAGCTGCGCAAAAGTATTTATCGGTTTCCTTTAGAGTGATGAGTTAATTGTGAATGACAGTTATCTACGATTATCCGTAACATAATAATTAATCGTGCAATAATTTTACGACAAAATTAAATCAAAATACTGCAAATTATTACAATAGTGATATTTTTATACTGTTGAATATTCAAATCATCGATAATCGGACAAGCAAAGATAATTCAAGATAAAAGTATCGAGCTTGAATTAAAGAAAAAAATAAATTACCTATTGATCAAGATTTAAATGATGATAAAATTTCCGCAGGCTGCGATATGGATCAATATATATTACATTTCTCCAGGTAACAATTAAATATTTAACTTTATTATTATACTTTATTGCATAGTTTATCTGCTTGATAATAATCTTTTGTTAAAAATTAATATTTTTTTATCTTTTGTGTAATAATTTTCAGACGTATAAATGTTTTATAATGTATTTTTTATTGCTTGATATATGTTAATATATATACTGTGTGCGTGCATGTGTGTGTGTGTGTGTGTGTGTGTGTGTGTGTGTGTGTGTGTGTGTGTGTATTATAAAATAAATATACATATTATCGAATAACGTACTTAATACGGAAGGATTAATAAATCATTCTATTGAAACTAACAAACTTGTATTAAGAGAATAATATTTATAAAATTTTTTTATAAACATTTTGCTCAAAATTAAAAAAAAAAATTTTAATGAGCTCTGCCAATTTATTACTTTAATTCTTAATTTGCAAATCACTGTTTTGAATTTATTGGACGCATATCTATTTGTATATATTCGCAAATTTTCTTATATAATCACTTAAAAAAATATGGTAATTGTTTATTTAAAATATGTCAAGAAGTTGGAAGATTTTATTCCAGTATTTAATGAGATAGGATTTTCCAAAATTCACGGATATGATTCCCCGATCAATTTTAAATCAATTTTTCCGACATCAAGAGAAATCATCATTTATCTCATCTTTCGAATTTTCAACATCAGTTTTTTTCTTAGCTAATTAAACTAAATTGAAATTTTATTAAAGTAAAATTATTAAAGTAATTGGCTTGAAATTTGCTGAAAAACATCTGCTATTTATTTATTTTCTTTAAGCTTAGTTTACACAAAGTTCTTTTCTTTCTCATCACATATAATTCGAAAAGTGTCAATGCTTCGACAATTTCATTAAAAAAAAATCGATTCCAAGTTGAATAAAAAATATGTCGTTAAAAAGATGTCTGCGTGTTTTAAAACTTTTTGTATAATGACATAAAAAAATATTTGCAAATTTGTTCATCATATATAAGATGTGTGTATGTACAAATGTATGTACGATGTCGGAAACAAAGAGGTTGAAAGATCTTATTCCACTATTTGATTTACAAACATATACTTTTCAAAAAGACGTGCCAATCAATCCGTACGATATACCCGAGCATAGATCCAACCTGATCGGCTTAATTGTAAGTAGCGCGGTTGCAAATAGCGATTTGCAACTCTGCGTTCATCGAACCGACGTTTTCCAGGTGCGCAGGTACACATTAAACTATTAGAATCGTGCAACCGTTTGAACGGATTCCATTCCATTTACCACCGAGAGTTCGCTTAGCCAACTCGGGCCGCTTTTTTTATCAGTTACACGTGCGCGTTCATGCGAATTGCAACGAGCGATTTATCTCGCGATGCCTCGTATTCGGCGGGGTCGCCCGCGCGTTAGAAACAATGGCCGCTTATGCACGCGGTCGCGATCGTTAAGCGTCAAGCCGCGCGTTGTGTATCGCATATTATCTGGCGTGCCATAGGGCAGAGCGAGTATGGGCGAGTCAACGAATTATCATGGTAATCACAGAACAGTAGCCGCTGGTACCGAGAGGTCAGAGCGATGCCACGAGATTGCGGTGCAGGAAAATACCTGGAGGTGGACACTGTCCGTGGCGTTCGCAGTGGTATCTCGCCTTGGATCCGTTTCGAGCTAGAATTCAGGCTTACCCTGAGCGCACGGGCCGCGCCTCGCTCCATGATAAATAATCCACGCTAATAAAGATCAATTTGACCCGTCGATCGGCGAGAAATTTCTTACGCGGACAGAATACGCGCGGAATCTGACAATAGTCCGTTATTTAATATCCTGCAAGTGTTACTCGAGTGAAATATTTCACCTCTTCCTTGGCGATACTTTCGTTTAGAATCTGTATTCAACTTCAAAGTTTTATTTCTTGATCTAAAAAGTTGCGAAACTGGTTTCTTAAATTTAATTGGTTTCATTTACCACATTTGCTAAATTATAAGTTACAGAGTTTTAACGTTTTCAAAGTTTTGAATATAAAAAGTAATGTAAAGTGCGAAATCGTGTTATTTACTCAACGCACGAAATCATTACTATCTCACTCCAACCTTTAAATATTATATTAAATTATTCGTACGCGTGAAAACTTGACTCTTGATTTAGCTTTTATTGAAGTTATTTTATTTTAGTTTCGAAACTTCGGATTTGTTTTCAAAGATCGCATTTTACTATAATTCACATTATTATTCAATTTTTTTCCTCTCCTTTACTTTACTTACAACTTTATTGCTTAATATTTAACGTTAAACGAAGAAAGGTCGAGAACCACTGTAAGCTTCTAGAGATAAGAGAGTCGTGATCCCGAGTGCAGTACGAGAGATATGCATCTGTAGTATGCCCTGAATTAATAAATAATAATGCAATATTGCTGCGCCCGCGCTCGGACAGGTTCGACCTACCGGTCAACCGCCTACCGGAGATCGGCTACGCTTAGACGCTACTATGTCTTTGACTTATTAGATTGTATCAGCTGAATATCAGTCTCGGAAAAATCAATAGATGGAATTTAACGTCCGGATTAAAGTTAATGCGCTTTCGATATGTAATCTTTTCTCACTCAAAATTCACTGTATTTAATCGAGATAAAGTATGAAGCTCGAGCTTCTGGTGCATGCATCTCTTTCGAAAGTTGTAGGAAATATAATTGAATTTAGATAAATACCTATCGCGCTTTTTTTATAATTTCTTAAAAGAACTTAATTTGCAGTAAGTTCAAGCCAATAGTTGGCCGATGTTCGTGCCAACATCATGCTATTTTTATATTCAGATTATGATGGCAGAACCCTTTCAACCCTTATTCATGCGCACGTAGATACAATAGACATGAGCAGTCTGCATCATTTATTATGCATCTATGCATTATCTGCATCTTTTGAAGAGAATCCGAAGAGTTGAGACGTGTTTTTTGCCACTTAAAATTTAAAATAAAAAATATTATCGAGATTACTTGAAAACACTATTACTTTTAAAAAACATATGCAACATTGTCGCATGTCTGTTCATGCCGGAATTAGATCTCCCTACATGCGAGTCAACTTTTGTCTTATCTATTCGTTATTTCTCGAAAATCGATGAATAAAACTGACATTTCAATATACGCGTCGAGCAAATAATCGCGCAAATAAATCCCGCGGAACTCTCCGCGCTTTCTCGATCATCGCGTAATGCGCACCGCGCCGTAAGCGGCCAGCCGAATGAACGGACGAGATAGTACTCGAGGTGGTAATTCACGTGTTTCATCCAAGCCGTATCCCAGCGCAGCATCGCGGCTATTCCGATCGAGCGACGCGTTCCGGGCTCCATCGAGAGGACTCCTACCGTGCCCGTCGCACCTGTGCTCCGGTGCTCTCGCACCTGCGACGCTCGGTATCGCTACTTTCCGGGATATTCGCCGCTCCATCGACCACCTCGAGATCGCATTTATGCAGTTAAATATAAGCCGTCGACTGGCAGCGGGACGCTGCGCGCTGAATAATCGGAATCGTGCGAGTATTCCGCCGATAGGGTCTCGGTTTCCCTTCGATCAGTTTTTTTTTTTCGCTCTTGATATCGTTGATCCTTTAACAAATCGCCGATCGACAGATGTCGGATGAACGCTAGTTCGGGAAGTTGGACGACTGATAAAGCAGCTGAGCGCTGGCCGTACGCCGATAGCGCTCGCGTGCAATAAATATCGCGGAGCTCTCTAATGGATCCTAAGCTCAACAATGGCAACATGCGGCTTCTGGATGCGTTACGAGCGCAACGTTATGTGTGCGCGTTGCGCTACACGTACGTACACGGTCGACTACCCACGCAAGACGAAAAAAAGTGCGTCTTCTCATCTCCCTTGAACAGACTACGGAGATATTGCGTTCATTATCTCGGCTTCTATTTCTTATCGTCCTTATCTTTACTGTAGAAGTATATTTATCTTTCCTCTCACGCGGTATATTTTCACGAAAAATGTTTAAATATTTAACAATCGGCACGAGAATAAATGAGATACGCATATAATAAATAACTTGTTACGTTCTTTAAAAGAACGAATAAAAAAATTTCGAAAAATTATTACGAAAAATACGTATTTATTGTAAAAATTCAAACAGTAGTATAAGAGAGATTATGAAGAGACATCACTGTTGTTTTGTTTTTTTACGTAGAAATTGGAATTTGTTTTTTTTTTTAAATGTAAAATTCGCGAAAATTCATGATGTGCTTTGTTTTCGTTGAATCTGTCCTTCGATTTGTGACTTATGACTTTAAATTCATACGAATGGGAAAAATTATAGAGGTAGAGATTTTAAGTCACAGTAAGTTGATTAGCGAACGGAGCGGCTGCCTCAATTCAGCGGCGAGTCGGGTGAATTTTTCTCAATTATGACATCCGTTTTCAAATTTTTAGTTTTGCTCAATAAAGACTTTTATGTGTATGTGTGTATGTGTGTGTGTGTATGTTTGCTGGCTCTGTCGCGTGTATTATTCTCTTCAGTGTCAGTTAAGCCTCTATTTTAATGTTGATCAAAAGAGTTTTTTTGCGTCTTATTGTAATAAGCTATGAATAAAAGAGGCTATACAATAAACACGAGCTGAATATTGTGTGCGTATAATTGATAATGAGGGCAATTTCCTAATTAAAAGCTTAAGGAATTAAAATGTTGCTGCATAAACTATCAGAAAAGGTATATTGAAAAACAAAAAAAAAAAGGAATTTATATAGAAAGGCGAGTTGTTGTTTGAATTTTTATAACAAATACGTTTATATTGCATGATGACGATTTTCCGAAAACTTCAAATCCACCTTTGCGTTTTAAATAAAGAAATTAGCTCTCAAAGGTGGAAAATGTGAAGTTTTGAGAATCCGTCGGTGCATCACACGCATCCAGAGCGATAAATAGGAAGAGGAGCTCCGCCCATGCTCGACTCTCTACCGTGGAAGCCGTGTCGTGAGTTATGACTGCTCCAGGTGAATTATAACACGTATAGCGCATACCAGAATCCACACGTGTACCGCTGCGCGCCCCATTAAGGCGCGCTCGCGGCTCTCTTCCTTGTAGAAGCGACACAGCGCGTTTCTCTAAGACATTCTTTCAGTCCTTTTCAATTTAATATTAGAGTCCAACTCTTATCGCGATAATCTTAACTCGCGCGAACGCTCGGCTAAATGTTGCGTTGGAAAATCGATATTTCTCGACGCGATAATCTAAATTGTTGCATCGCTCTTCGTTGCAAAGAGAAAACACTTACTTTTTCGTACCCAAAATACACGCATTAATCTTTGACGAAGAAAAAGAATGTGAGATTAAAAATTCGAATTTAAACAGCAGACTTTCAATAAAACTTTTAATATATTCGTTGAAAGCCATTAACCTGAGGAGACCGTAAACACGAGGATGTGAGCGTACGACAGCCATATTTCAGAATCAGCGACGCGACGCAACGCGTTGCAACGCGATGCAAGCGCGATGCAGCCGCGATGCAGCGCGATAGGCCGAAAGGTCAGAAGACGGCCGCAGCTCGGCCGGCCTCCAGCCGGCCGTGTCTTGGCGTAGTTTAATCCGGTTAACCGTGGAGGACCTATAAGCTTGTGACAGACAAGCGGGACGGAGTTTGTCATAATTATTGACCGCGGTCTCAGCGAGCATTGGCGGCGCATTAGGGTGCTTTAGCGCGCAGAGATAATTACAAGTAAAAACAAAGCGTAAGCGCTTTTAATGAAAACCTCGGTAAAATCACGATCTTTTTGTTAAAAGAAAAAAATATATAAATATATAATGCAAGAAACGCCCATTGCTCGTGTAAATAAGCCTTTGTTCTTAGTACGATATATTAACGGGTTTGCACGCGGTTTACGCAACAAGCTTTTCCATCAAGATTCGTCGAGAAGACACAATCTGGCAGCCGTGAAACGCTCGTTGCCCTATGACACTCGAATTGACGGTAACTATCACATAATTGGGCAGAGAGAATAGTTATAGGATCGGCGGAGATGATCGAAGGGCAGCCGTAGGGTGCTTTCGCGCAGGCACGCCTGACAAGATGGCGTTTGCCGTAGAACAACTCCCTTGCGGGAAAGAGATGCGCAAGACGTATAATCTGGGCGAAACAACGTTAGATTGATTCCTGACATCGACTACTCGTAAATCCAACCTCGTCGGGTCTCACGCCTAATAGAAAGAGCATGTAAGAAAAAGCTGCAATTGAACGCGCGTAATCAGATCGTTCCCATCACCGGCGATTTACATTACGAAAGGTTGATAAAATAACAAACGAGCGGTACAATACAATTTTTCTTTATGTTATTAATGCCTTAACACAATTTTCTTCGCGCGCTGTATATAATTGGTAAAGAACGCACGACAATATAAGTTGTTGAAAAATTTAATTCCTAAAGTTACAAAAAACATTATATGTTGAAACTAATAAAATAGAAAATTCTGCATTAAATTATTTGCGTTTTTCTCAATTGATTAAGTGACAAACAAGCGGTACGATATACGTTTTATTTAGGTTTCAACACAATCCCCTTAATTAATAAATAAAATAAAAAATTCTACATTAACCGTTTGCATCTTCTATTCAATAATATGTATCATAGTGTATTTAAAAAAACTTCCGGTTAATCAAATAGGCGTTTTGATATAAATCTTTTTAATTTTATCTGGGCTTTAAAACAATTTTTTCATATCCCATACAAAATTAATGTTAACACTGACAATATAAAAATTTAAAACTGTTAAAAAATTTATTTTCTGAAATTGTAGAGATCCATGTTAAAATTTAAACAAGGTAAAAGTTCAAATCTTTTTTTAATGTATAATCTGATGACGTCAGTTTTGAATAATGTAGAGAATCCGGTAAAATGGTTTTCCAATAATGACGAGTTTAAAGCTGCAGTGCTCAAGCGAGTAATTTTCCAAACAAAAATTTTTTTCTCAAAGAACAGTAATTAATGTAGAAAAATGAGAAATACGCGCTAATATACGATAATAAATTTTTTTAAAGAAAAGATATGCAATTAATTTTGTGACATTGTATACTTATTAATTTTGCAATTGCACGATGTTTAGAACAATTTTTCACGTTCATGTATCATACGCGTGATTTATTCGATTCGAGAATTTTTCAAACATACTGTGTACGTTTTATGCCAAACGTCATATGAGAATATGTTCGTAATAATTATCATAAGATACTGGAATGCGATGCGGTACTTCATTAAGGAATACACCGTTGTCTTCTAACTTCCCCGCGCACACGCGCGGAAGATACGTATGCACTCGCGATGTTGAAATCGAGACTCGAAACTCGACGCCCGACACCCGATACTCGGGAACGAACACCGTAGTCAAGTGCCGCGATGCGTACACCAGCGTCGTTAATTATGCAATTAATTACCACCTAATTACCAGTGTCTCCTTTCTCCGCAGTTTGTTTCGTACTTGCCAGTGTGCACTCTCGATTACACTATTATACATCCTATTTTTGTCCGCTTTCTTTTTTTTCAATGAAACGACACGCGAGGGAATAAAACGCGATTTTCTAAAAAAAGTGCCGCTTTAAATCACGAAACAGATCTTTTCTCTTCGAAAAAAGTTTCCTCTTCGTGATTTGCGTTCTTGCTGATACGATCGATTTATTTTAATTTCGCACCATCAACCGCGCCTGGCTGTTATTAATAGCCTATAACACTCTTTTATGTTGAAAATCTCTGAATTCACGAACTCGCCGCAACTCTGTGTACGAAGCGCTCATTTCCGACAAATGATAACGATCTTTTCGGCTCGTAATGTTAGCGCTACTTGAAGACTTATCTCGCTATCGCTCGATATAAAGTGCCGTGTTGGCGCGAGTAATGCGAACCTATTTACTCGTCATGCAGATGACCAGTAGCAGTTTCGTCCTTCTGTTTTCCTTTTGCGCCGAGTTTCATTACGGCGATAAATTACGGAGAGGCTGAGTGGGGAGGCTTTCGAATGGCCGCAGCAATTCGTTGCTTTGTTGAATACACGAATGCGCGCGTGTCGGTACTTTAAATCGCAAACAGTTCTCTCGACTTTTCGGTGTATTTCATTCTCACGAATAAACCTATCATAAAAAAGTATCCTCCAGATGTAAAAAATTTTAAAAATAGTACAAGTAATGTTTAAAAGCACAAAGACAAATTGTTTACAAATGAAACATATAAAAGTTAAAAATGTGATATTCTTTTGACATTAAATAATGTGAATAAAATCTCGCTTTATTTCTCTTTCAAAGATAAAGTAAAATTGATTATTTCGATAAGAAGCGTACTATCGAAATAATAAATTTTATTCTTACTTCTTTTTGGAATGCAATTAAATAATCGAGATTTCGAATACGTTTAGTGTACTTGACACATTATCGCGTTCCTTGATAAATCTCTTGTCACTGAAGCGGAACGAGAATGCATGTATTCGGGTGCAAGACTAATTAGTAATTAAGAACTGACACAACACAATCGTTCGTCTATTTATTACACAGGTGTTACAAACACCTGAGGATTGTGACGCAATAACGATTCGTATCGGTTAAACATATATTGAATAAAATTTCTTATAATACATGGATAGATAATTGCCATCAATTAAATAATTTTCTAAAAAAGGATAGCTAAAATATATTTTTTTTTCAATGATTTACATTTATCTACAATACGTGTGCCATTTGTACAGAGCAAAAGAACTGTACTCCAAAAAGAGAAGTAAGTCCAGAATTTTATTGGTTTTAGCGTAATTTAATTTCGATCAAGTTCTTCTCTTCTTATTGCAATTTTATATATAAAAAAACCGTCCTTGTTACATTGACCAGAGCTAAATCAAGATGGTGCGAAATAATTGGCGCAATATCAATTACCAGACCGACGTATTTATGCACTCGGTGGAATCGCGTAAAATGTCATATCGCGCGTAAATAGTCCACTGTCATCTGTATTGCGGTTACCTTATCGCGCACGAGATGCTAGGCCATAAAGCGGACAGCCGGAGCAACTGAATTTATGGATCACCGTGCACTTTGCCGGGCAGCTCCTTCGATTAACCTCGGCCTCCGCTTAACCAAGGTCCGACTACGCCTCGCAATATTGTACATCGCAGAAGTCTGAACTCTGACGCGGCACGGATAGATGATTTATTAGCCGTCGACGTTATTAACTCGGATCAAATTATTTTCTATCTTAAGATTTCCCCAACGCGAACGCGAACAAAATCTTTTTAAATGTAATTTAGATAAACACTCGTAACTCTCTCTTGCAGTTTTGCCCATTAGAGCTCTTCTTATCGAGATGATAACTGGAGAAATATTCGTAAAAGCAATTTAATATTGATTACAATATTGAAATACATTCTTGTGAGTTTTCCGAATTTTTCGAATTATTTTCAAAACGACTGCTCTGTTTCTTTGAAAATTTTGAAACCAACTTTTGCGAATGAACACGTTAAAAGACAAAATTGGACGAAACAGTTTCCTAACAGTTTTTAGAAAGCAATATATTATTGGTTCGCGTATATCAACGGACACCCGTGCCCTTGTTGACAACTTTGAGCCAAATGAGTCTTGTCCGGACATTGAGGATATTAATCGAGGCAATTAGCGATACTGCTGGCTAAATGTCAAAATGTCGGTGCTCTGCTCCGTGATATTGCGGAATGCAGCCTGCATTAGCCTCGGCAACGTCATTCTGATTTTTCCAAGCAACATTATCCGCCGTGCATTCGCGCAGCGCTACATTCCCCGATCTCCGACACACAGCGTTTCTCTACCGAGTTAACGAACTCAACAAAGTTGCACGAGATTCAATTGTACGCCGTTAATAAATCTCAAGCAGTCTCAAGGAAATTCGCATTCATAATGTTGTGAATGCAAATTTCATGTGCGCAGCAATACGAAGTCAATATTTCTTTGGCGAAAATGTAGACATAAAATTACATGAAGATAAAGTATCCTTATTTTTGACTATCAAGACTGCTTTCGGAAAGAAGTTAAATCTAATTAATATTAATCCAAAATATATTTCCGTGTTTTTAATTTTTTTTAGTCATTTTTTTAGACAAAATTGTCAATGCGAGTTTTATTTATGAATTTTTTATCAATAAATTAATACTTTTTTAGAAAATGTAAACATAACATTATCTATATAAAGGATTTGTTATTTAGATTATTTACTTATAACGGAAATTAGTTTTAAAAGATCATTTATTCTCTCATGTTTAGAATTCAACGAAGAAGCATTAGAAATCTAGAATCACGCTTGATTTTTTTAAAAACCAGATATTATATTTACGATTTCACGCATTATTGATGTTCCGTTATTTTACAGGCGGCACCTGCCAATTGGAAGCGCGTTCGTAAAAGAAAAAGTTATGTATTACACCCGGTACGACGTTCAAGACGCTCACGAGCCTCTTATGGAGCCGTAACGCATAAAACAAGAGCCTTCGCTGACTTTTATGAGTGGTTCGTTGTTTGCCAGAGAAATTATCAGGCAAATACCGCGCGCTTCTGATCGCTCATCCCGCGCTACCGTTTCGACGATTCAATTATGCGCGAACGTGCACGTCGAAGAGAAGCCTGTCAGCTAAATTGGAGCAAAACAAAATAGCCAGGGAGATAGAAACAGCTCAATTTAGCTCAATGATTCTGACACTAGGCCGAATGTAGGCCGAACTGTTAATCAATTTGCTTTGGTACGATGCGGTGTAAATTAAAAGCCGCCGCACAATTAGGAATCCATTCTACGAGTCCAACAGTGCGCAGCGATAGGTTTTAATGCTGAGAAAAAATTAATAAGCATTCCTTCTTGACACTGCCTCTTAATTACGGCGTCCGAAGATACCGATCGCGCGATTACGGAAGTTCAATTAACTAAGCACATAATATGATTAATACACATAAACGATACGGTCGATGTTACAGTTGTACGAGTAGCCGGCTTCTCAGAATTCCACGTCGCGATGGAAGCCCGCGAGGGCAGAGAAGTCACAGATTCGTTCGTTTGCACGTTCGCGATATATCGCTGTTAATATAATAGCGGAATATATCGCGTGACCGCGTGCTGGAAAGTCGGCTACTTAGCTTGGCGATTTTTTCAACAACAACTGGCGATCAACAACAACTTTGTGCGAGCGAATAACTCGCCCGGCCGTAATTCCGCGTGCGTCGGGGCCCCGACGTTATTAACGTCCATCGACTGGTTCTTCGCGTGGCCGGCGCGGACCGGTTCAGTATTTAAAAAAGAGCGGATAACTTGTTATCAGTCGAGTTTCGTGATCGGCGTGCGACTTCTTTCTTTTCTTTTTTTTTTCTTCTCAACTGCACGGCTTCTCGGGCAGCCCTTCTCTCGCGATATCGGAAGATGCCGGGCAGAGGCACGTCCGCTGGCCTGTAATGTGACTTAATTCCTCGCGAAGCGCGCGCAATAGCCTGCCGAAGATTGGCGGAAAGATCGGACGAAGAACCCGATGATAAAGGCAGGAATGTGGACGGACGGTGCGTAACAGTTTATGGCTCAGCTTCGTCAGCTGAATGGAGTTGACAGTGTCCGGAATACGTACTACAAGTTATCTAACTCTTGATCTGTGAGATAAAGTTCACATGCAGAGATTAAAAGCGAAATGTCAGTCTTGGATCCTAAAAAAAAACGTTTAATCGCGATAATCAAGATATGATAATCGGTATGAATGAATAAAAAATTATTTCTCATACATTTGTAGCATCGATAATGATTAGTGCGATTAGTGTGATTGATCAACCGTAAAATGTAACATTTGCTAATCCGGTCTTGGCATAATTATTGATTGAATGTTTTTAAAAGGCAAATGAAGAAACGTGTTGCTCTTTCAAAGTAATTCCGAGCATTGACAGAGTAGAACTGAACAAGCGTGGACTCGTAACAACAGTGTCCTAATTAGTCGAGATATTTTTTTTCGATCTCGCGACGCGTCTTAAGCGCCGCTCAGGTGACTCGCGTCGCCGGTCCATTTTTATAACGGATTCGACGGGGCCAGTACTCGGCCAAGGCTGGTCCGATCCTGGTCAGCTGTTCGCTGCGCCTGTAGGGCAGCACGAAACCGGTGGACGCGAATAAAAAAAAATATAAAAAAAACACGAGAGAGAGAGAGAGAAAAAGGTCGGAGCTTGCACCTGCCGTGACGCGGTCGTACAAGGCCGACTCGGTTCCGAAGAAACTCGAAGCGAAGAGAAGCAGTAAACAGGATTCGAGATCTCGCCTTAAGCGCGTCTCTCCCCCGACGAAATCGTGAATCTATCGGTCCCTTCGATCGGAATGACCCTCGCTGTCATATCGATATCATCACGGCGACGTGAGAACGTGTCGTCCGCGCGATCGACGCGATCGTCGAAAATATCTTCCCATGTTTGATCAATCCTTAAATTTTATGAACGCCAATTAATTTTTTTTACTTTAAATAAATTGTTTCTTGTTATCAGAATGAACTATGTGAAGTATGATAATCTCTTTTTAATCTTTTAAGTCTTTTAAAAATCGTTTTGGATATTAATTTAAGAAAATATTTTTAACAAAATTTTGTGATACTTTGACGATGGTCTTTAATGGCAATAATGGTATTGTCATAAGTGACATTATTTTCTAGAAGTGGCAACGACGACCATTTTTTTAAATACCTGAATCGCAACATCAACAATCCGAGATCGTGCACGCTTTGCTCAGCCTAGAACCCGTTAGGTCATGTTGTTTATTCATTATTTCACAACACGTTTAGATAATAAGCAATTTCTCCAAATTAATTATAATCTGCGCAATTTTCCTTCGTAAACAGAGACATTACAGAGACAGAAATCCGCGAGTCTGTGCTAGCTGAATACGAGTAATGCGTAATACGCGAGCATCGCGCATTTGGTTATCAACCGGACGCGATAAACATCATAATCAACGTAATTTATGGCGCAATTTTTAACAGAAGAAAAACGAGCCGCGTGAAAATTAAAAGGGAAAGAGTGAAAATTAAAATATCACCGTGCGTTTTTCACCGATCGGCCGGTTCTGTGAAATTTATTGCGCTTTTTATCGATGCGCGCGAACCAGAACGTCAGAGACCGGTCCAATAACAATATTAACGCCGGCTCGCGGCTCGGAAATCTTATGGAACACCCTATTCCAGGGTGTAAGCAGTTAACCGTGTAATATCACGCCCATCGAGAGCCAATGCCGATTCTGGAATGCCGTGTAACGCGTTCGGATGCACTCTCGTGCATCCGCCGCGGAATGCTGTCACGCGCGCGTTCGCGGGAAAAACTTTGCTCGGCTAATTAACGCGTTGTTTTGTTAAGCGTGAAATGATTCGTGCGCCGAACGGTGACAATATACCGTTAACATTCGCCATGGATCAATCTGCAACCGAATCGAGAAATGCGGCCAGCGTGTCTTGCTTTCAAAGAACAACATACAATCCCACAATAACGATAGCCGGTGCGTTTGCATTTATATGAACACTTTATGACACCTGACTTTTCATTTTTGCAAATATCTTACGAGATATGATTCTTTTTGCAAATATGAGAGAAGGAGAGAAGCAACTTTAAGCCATAATATTAATTGTACGGAAAGCTATACTTTCTAAATCTTACGGAGAAATTTGATCATCGAATCTAAGCGCACCGGTAATGCATTTGATTCCCCGAGGATCAGCTTGTACATGCCGTGACACGGTATTTACGGCGATGTCCTACGCGAACGATCGCGAAGCCCGCTTCTTGGGTGGCACCTCGACTCCCCGGGGGGTGCCACTCTTCCCTGCTTACCCCCCCCCTCCCCCCCCCCTCGGCCGCTCGAGAGAGAAAACACTGCGACATGACATATTCTAATGATATTACCACGCCCGGATGTGCAGCGCGTTCTCGTCGCGCCGCGGCCGCTCGCGATCGCCGAGCGATATTCATTTTTAGATCCGCGATGAAAATGTACCGCGCCGCGTTCCGGCTCATCTCGTATCGCCGTGCCGTCATTCCGCCCGGCTACTAAGAGGCGTAATTAACTTTTCTCGATTACGTCGCAGATTATAAGCACCGTTTTATTTCAATAATCCTTCCATCATCGTATCTCCAGGCCGGAGATCTCGAAGGGCATTCGATTTAATCTATCGACGATGAAGAGAAAAATCCCTCTCTTCCCCCCCCCCCCTCCCCTCCTCCCTCGCTCTCTCTTTCTCTATCTCTCTCTCTGATAAATCCAATCAGATCGGCTGTCGACGTGCGGAGGCTTTTTTCTCATCTCTTCCAGTTCCAGTCTCGGTGTAAACTAGTTTTGTGAGACGGGTAAAGAGGTGGAGTGTGCATCCTCCAGTGATCACATAATCGTACGTTCACCTCCCGAGGGCCTTCCACCTTCTCTTTCCCTCTTCCTCCGCCCCTCGCTTCTTCCCTCGTTTTCTTCTTCTTCTTCTTCTTCTTCTTCTCCTTCTCCTCTTGCTTAGTCCGCTTCTTCTTCTTCTTCTCGGTCTTCTTCTTCTTTCTCCTTTTCCCTTTTCTCTCCCTTTTCTTCGACCTTCGTCGAGTTTCTATCTCGCCATGCCAATCTACTATCGAGCATTCTTCTAAGGTCGATCGAATCGTCTCTCGCGCTTCGGCGCGGCTACCTTACACGATGCTGTTTCATATAAAATGACTAGCGTTTGCACAATGTTGCGGCCGGATTATCTGTACGTAGACGTATATAGCCATCTCTTTATCTCTATCCACTTATTTTATTTCCATATAAAGATGAAGTGTAAGTTTCTCGTGATTTCTAAAAATTCTGGAGAACAATTTGTAAGATCTGCGCGATCTTGAATCTGAATCTGGATTTAATGTACTTTTTATACCGAATTCTTGATACAAATTATGCGTATTTATTATTTAGATAATCTGTTGAAACCGAGAAACGCGGAATTGCGCGTGTTAATGTGAATAATCTGTATTCAGTAATCAGCAGATCGCATTGCCGAGTTACGCACGAACGTGTCCACGGTGGATTAATCATGATTTAAGCGGCTTCTATCCTAATGACTCTCGGGCGCGCCGTCGTAGTTTCCTCGCCCGTATCTACTCTTTTCCTAAACGTGTATAACGGATCATAACTGCAACGCGCGCCGCACCGGCCGCTCGTGCGGCAACGCGCGATTATTGATGGAATTTCGAGAAACGGTCGCGATCCCGCTGCGGAACGAGCACGCGGTAATGTTGCCGCGCTTAACGAACGACACGTCGACACGTTCGAATTGGCAATGGATACAGGTTATTGCCAGCGCGATATCGTGTACCGTCATGCGACGCGATGCATTCAGGAAATGCAGTTGGATGTCGCGCGTAAGCCGAATGTGTAAGCTATCTCCGATAAAATGTGGTGGACTTCGCGCAATAATATTGGTAAAAGCTTTTGTGTCAACTATTTAAATTGTATTAAAGACTGGTGCGAGCTAAGCGTGATGCAAAATTAATGTTATACATTCACAATTAGAATTTTATCTGAATTTTGTATTCATAAATATTTACTTGAACCTATTGAAAATGTACAGAACATGTCGAATTTATGATGCCTTATTTTAATTGCTGATTCTCGTTCTTCGAGCAACTAAAATAGCCTTGAATATCTCAAACGTGACATTTTTCTAGAATTCTTAATATTCAAAAAACGAATAAACAAAATTCAAATAAAATTAATTTCTTATCGTAGTTTTAGGGTAGCCTAATGTAATTTAATGAATGGGCGTTAAAAAATCTTTTAACTCGTACGTCTAATTTAGTGACCGATAAATCTTATCATTTATCTTGCGTTTCAAATACGACACATGTCAGTTGCTAGCTTTTTAATTATTACTCAGCATTGTCTATTTTTGAACTATAAATAATTGTAGATATAGATACGGCGCATTTCATCCGAAAATACCTTTAGAGAATGTTAAAGCATCTATAACACTTAGCGCAGAATTTCTCAGATTTTCGATTCCGTCTAAAATGCCAAAACGTTTGGTGCTTTCGAGCGTGCGAGCGCGAATGAATACCCGGCTATTTCCAATCGGTTCGTGAATGGAGGTGAAACACGCGCTGGTGTGTTCACGTGGGGCCAACACGGCCGTGTCGGCGGGCTCGACAGGTGCTTATTGATGAAGATAAGGCCTTCGGTTACCGAACGGGCGCGTTACTTCATCATGCCGCGCCGCGCGATGGACGCTGGCGATCGGTTATGAGAGCCGGCAATCCGCGATTAAGCAAGAGCAATTATTGATGGTTGTCGCTTAATGCGATTAATCGAATTGATTCGGGGGCAATCGTGACGGCGGCAGCTGCCACGATGGTATTTTCCACCGATCACGGCTCCGTGCGGAGCCGATATCGACTTTTTTCTCCTCCGCCGCGGATTCTTTCCAAGCGCCGCTTGCGATAATTCGCCTTCGTTATCATTATTAAGACATAATGGTAAACCGCTGAACACGTTTACCTTAGAAACAGCGCATAGTAAGATGTGGAACGCGATTGCAAAGCTAATTTAATATCAAAGGATAAGAATGCGAATTTTGCATCTGCAATAACGGGACAAGTGGCGAAAGACCCCGCCTGGATTGTGGAGCCCATTCGATCGCTAAATTATCGCGTGAGGTGTGTACCGAGCCACTGGAATGCACGACGCATTACTTGCGCGTACCGGCGTCTTAATGCATAGGTTTCACGCGTAATGGCGCAATGAACTTGTATCAATCCGCTCACGCGAGCGAGCTTTCCGCGGGCTTTGCCATTATCTTGGAACGACACGCAGAAGCGATGCGCGCAACATATCCTTTCACTACTATTAATCCTTAATCCTATTACGCGTATATACTGTCTCACGTGTGATAAAAACAAAAAAATAGTCTAGATGCTTAGTATTAACAATTTGTAAACAAAAGAATTTTCTTTAATAAATAATGGTGCTTATAAAAATTAATCAAAACGTTCAAAAATCATACACTAAAGCGAAAAAGTGAAAAATTATGTATATCATACAGAAAAGCTCTGAATTTTTAACGTCTATGCAAAGATTTCATATCGCACATTGATCAATCGTATGTGAATGAAAATGCAACTTTTTAATTTTAAGAAAAAAGTAAAGATATTTTGAACGTTTTATAAATTATAACAAAAATAATGAATATAAACATGGAATCTATAATCTACAATATCCAAGCATACTGTTCAAACAATAATTTATAGGCGCGTCACAAGTACATATTTCCGGTTAAGAGTTAATTAATTTATGAAGAACACATGAAGAATTACACGAGCATCAAGGTTGCGCTGCAGATCGAAGGTTATGACGAAAGAGATATATAACCCTTTGACAAAGACAAGACGAGAATGCTATCGCCGCATGCGCGCAGCGAGCATAACTGTGCACTTAGTACAACAAATCGATCATCGTGACATATCGTCGGGGCAGGGCAGCGCTCGCGCTCGTAGGTTCTTTGAATCGTTGGGATTTTCGGGGACCTCCTACGATGCGTCTCACGACAATGCACGACATAAAATTTAAGAACAAAATTTATTTCAGAAAAACAATGATATTTTATTCGTGTCTGAAAAATATTTAATTCTACACATCAAGTTTATGATTATGTGTACTAAATTATTGCAAAAATTTGCATTTCCGAAAAAAGTAAGAGTTTAAAACAATGTATATAAATTAATATTAATATGTATAAATTTATACGTACATTTTCAACTTCTATGTAAAAATTCAGAATATTCTTTCATTCACATAAACCGTTATCGAACACTACTTGGACGGTCACTCTCTCGGAAAATGGCGAGGGAGCATAAAGATAGCAGGGGGGCGTTTGTTATCAGTGCATATAGAAAGCATGTGAAGTTACTGCGCAGTTAAGCGGTTAAGCTATGCTCTAAATCGTGGTATTTGAGACCAGTGGGCCCATCGGAGCGGCTCGGGCTTCTAGCTCGTGTGATCAAATGGACTCTCTCGCGAGCGGGGACACGCGGGGGGACGCACAGTCGAGCCTCGCGAGCCTAGCTACTCCAATCGAGACGGGCCGCTACAACTGCAGGAGGAGGAGCGCAAGTAGGTGGAGAAAGAGTTGCGAAACCGAGTAAGACCTACACTCGCGTAGGTTGTTGCTGCGACGACTCGTTAAGTCGGCGGAGAAGCGACGAAGTCGCCTTGCGAAAGTTATCGCCGCAGTTAAGTCCATAACCAAGCGAGTTTGGTGTTGCCGCGCGCATGCCAGTGTTACCGCGATAACGAATCCGCATATTGCAAAATCTGTTCAATCCTGAACGACAATAATACCCCTCTATCTGCTTGTCTAGAAATAATCCGCTTCGGGAATATTTTATTTAAAGATATTAATTCGGGAATTCCGAAGAATTTCTCTATGTATTTTTATCTATATTTATATCTACATTTGCATGCAAGATCTTTTTTAATTTCTCTGAAAAGCCAAAATTGCAGTTTGGCGCGATTTTCTTAGTTCGTTTAGAACAATCACTGATATAGATATCAACGCGTCGATTGATTTGTCAAGTATTTTAACGTTTTAAACTTTCAATGTATACTTATTTATAAAAATTCTGATAAAAAAATACAATAAGGATGCATTTGTATTCGCGAGAAGAAACGAAACCCGATCTTCGACAACAAAGTCGTACTACCAAGTTATCGCCGCAGTTAACTCGATAACCGTCCAACTCGCGATAGTCATACTTTGACAGGATTAAGAGCTCGTGAAGTTGAGATCGCCGAGTCATGAGAAGAAGTCCGTATTCTTAAGTCAAAATTTATCGACATCTTCATAATGATCGTACTTTGCATTTTATATACTTGCACAATGTATCAAAAGTTCCTAAAACCGATTTCATAATTATTTATGTCCGTATTCAAAAATTTTCATTAAAAAGAAATAGATTCCAAGTTGATCGTAAAAATAAAAGGTGCCTTTTATAATTTTTTATTTGACTTTTTATCTGACTTTTCATATTTATATTTATTTTGCTTTTTATTTTCTGTTTTATATTTTTTAAGCAATCAATATTTCGAGCTGCATATCAAACTGTGGTAGACAGATTTCCACTCGAAAATTTTCGACTAAAACGGCACAATTTAATTCAAAATTTTTCGAGTAAAGTTATAAAAATTACGCGATTTTTTATTTCATAAAAGTAACAGCTATGTGACAAGAAAGAGACATCTTTAATTTTTTGTTATTTGTTAAATGACTGAAACTAATAACGTATATGTCAAGTAACGATAATTAAACGAGTTTTTGTCGCGGAGTAGTAACACAAAATCATGCTGACGATAGTTGTCGCAGTTTATTAAAAAAGATAGACCGAGAAAAATGTTTTTGTCAATATTGAAAGGCCATATTTCTTGCCGTCTAGAAATTATGCAGAGAGAACACAATAAGAAATGGGAGAGCGTTAACATTATTTCATTTGGACGGGACAATCATCATAATGCAATGATTGATTTTTAAACCAAACGCTTAAAAAACATTTAATTTTATTTCACGGATGTTGATTGCATTATTCAAAAATTATTGAAGAAAGATTACTTCTATAATTGCTATTGTTGTGCAGCTTTGTCGTGACAAAACAATAAGTTATAATTTTCATAAAAAGTAAATTAATAATCATACGATATAATTTTATTTGACGTCAATGTATCACAAATAATATATTAAAACTTGCAAAATTAATTAGAAGCATAGAGTTTTCAAGATTTTTCTATGTTTTAATTTGTCTTGCTATCATTTTCCAGATTAATACAACAAAAATTTATATATTCCTACACAGATTATATATCCGAGAAATAAAAAATTTAGTTATTCTGTCAACTTTACGTTAAAAAAATTAGATTATTTCGTATTCCAAGATTCGGACGATAGGAAAGTTTAGTGCGGATTGTAACGCGCTTATTGACTTACCAGTGATGTTTCTATGCACGCGTCGAAATCTCTACGGAAGTTTCCTTCTTGGCAAAGGTGACACGAGGCTCATCCGCGTTCGCGAGTGCTTCTGCAGGCACGACATCGCGGTGCACGCTTTATTCTTTCACTTGCCACTCAGATTCCAGCATCTTGTAGCATCATGCGTACTTCTATCTTTTCTGAATTCGCTGTAAAGTCCCTTTAAAAATTAGTCTGTAACTTATTTATAAATATTCCTTATTTCGAGTTTCTTCTGTGTAGCCGGGCGGATAATAAAATAGGTGTTTCTGGGTTTTTTGCGAAATCCATAAAAAAAGATGAAGTCGTTGTGAGAAGCGTTTGGACGGCCAAAATTTGATATATTTCGTCTGTGCGGTATATCTTATGCTTACAGTTGGATGAACGTCTCTTTATCGATCGGAGCATACATGAGGTGGTTGCAAAGCGGCCTTTCTCTCACGTTCTAAACTCTCGCAGGAAGTTGGCAAATCCTTCTTTTTTATCGGCCTCTCTTTTTCGCTCTCCTACCATGGCCGTACTTTTTGTGTACACACCCCGTTACTTTTTTCCGTCGTAAAAATGTCCAATAAATTAGGAAAACTAGTTCTTAATCGGCACGTAACATCTGGCAATGGTAACGAATTACGCGTGATTGCGAGGATTTCGTCTGAGACGGTTTCTGCAGATCCCTCTGCAAAATCTCATTTCACCGTTGCATACTCGCTTTAACGACGTCCGCGCGGTGTCCACGAGGAGAACGAGAGAGAGAGCGATGGAAAATGTTAAAACGTCTAACTGTATCTCCGCCGAGAATTCGAAAAATCATCGCACGGAGAGATCATTGATCCTTGATCCTTGTAACGACGAGGCCTCCGGGATCCTCGTTTGCCGGAATGATTTTTTGCCTTTCCGCTCGATCGATCCCGACCGGCGCAGCGCGCAGCGCGGTGATCACAGCCGACTCCCACTTCCTCGAGTCACTCGTCGAGTAACCCCGCGGCGTAATCCAACTCGGCACGCACATCGGAATCCGAACGCACTATATAGGATCGAAGCTGCTGCTGCTATTGCTGCTGCTGCTGCTGCTGCTGCACGCTCGCGATCCACCGGAAATCTTCCGCTGATAATATTTCCTCTGATATATTCGATGTGTTATCGCGTGACCCATTCGCCCGCAACGAACCACGCCTCGCGGCGCCGAGGCGAGCCAGGCCGAGCCGAGCCGAGCCAAGAGCCGTAATTCTTTTTTTTTTTTGCCAGAACGATAAGAGTCTTGTTCAATGTCAAGATCTTACATCGTGTCGATTTTCCATGTTGACACGTTCGATTAATAATAGGATTCGCGTTTTTTAAATCTTCCTGTTTTACACGCAAGGATTCATGAACGAAGACGTTTTTTTCACGCGAACTGTATTCGTTTTGCGACGCGTTGTAAAAGATTACGGAAAATATAACTCTCGAGGATCAAATGAGTGTGAAAAAAGTCATTGAGATTTCGATCAACTTTTGGTATCTTCATTCCTCACATTTTGACTAGGAATTTTATGATCGTCGTTTGTCTTTCAATATCGTCTGTACTTACGAAATTGTCGTCTTCAATATCGACAAGCTTGATTATTAAATATCAACACGAAATTGTCGTCTTTAATATCGACAAGCTTGATTATTAAATATCAACACGGTAATAATTTATAATAAATTTTTAGTAAACAATAAAATTCCACCGTCAATAGACACTTTTGAGTGAGACGCTATCCGTCGCTGTCAATATTTCGATACTCGAATTTAGTTCAGGTTGCAAGACGTCAATTGATTAATCAAACTGGACCAGTTAATTATCGATCAAAGAGTGGGGATCAAGATTGAGAGTAACAGGATTGAAAAGCGCGAAATAGCAATCATCGAATCACTATCGATCACGAATCGTGATGGAAGAAGGAAACTCATCTCGGACTTTTCTTCCTCCGCCTCTTTCCGTCCACTACATAGCAGCTTCAATAACTTTGATTATTCATGATGATCCCCGAGAGCTGTCTTGAGTATTCCGGAGTGACTTGAAACCACCGAAACGAGAGCATCAGTCGGTCGCATTTTTCGGCATGTCGATTCGAACTCGGCGCGTATTATCATCGTCCTGTCTTCGTTGTTAAAGGAAAAAAAATCGGCGCGGAATCGCGACGATAACCCTGCCCTAGGATAACCCGACGCACTCCTGCCCGTTCAAGCATCAGCGAGCGACTGAGGGCTGCAGACAGCAGGCCCAGAAACGGGGCCCGCCACGCCACGGTCCCGGCTCTCTCGCGGAGCCCCCCGCGCCGTGTTTCAGGACCAGTTCGGTCGCTTCGGCCGACGCTGCGAGGGAAGGATGCTGTGCTCTCTGAGGACTCCCCACCTGACCGGGGAACTTATGTCCTACGTCCTACGTCGTGCATTCCGCGTCCTGCGCCCCGTCGGAGCTCCCTCTTCCCCACCTGATCGCGGTGCACGCATTTCGCGCCCTCGATCAAGACGCTCGGGAAGATCGCTCCGTATCTTCCGGCGCGCGACACTTACAATGTGCAATTTGGCCAATTTGGAAGAATAGAAGCACTTTATTGCGCAAGATTATTCTGCATTTTTTTCTGTTTTCAGACTATTTCGTTTAAGCAGATTAGTTTTCGGACTTGAACAGGTTCAAAATAATATATTCCTTTTATTGGAAAAATTTTGAGAGAAAATAAAAAATACAGTGAAATTATTTCTTATAATATATAATAGAATAAAATGTGGTTTTACGCTTCTAAACTGACAAATAAAACTTGACGATAATTGAAATAAATTTTATAATATCTATAAATTAATGTTAATAGATGATAAGACATATAACAATAATTAATTTTTTTAAACTTGAAATTAGAATTTATCTTGAAATAAATATTTTCAATTTTTTTTATCTAGAAAAGAGATTTGATTTTTATATTCTGAGCTTTTATATACGTATTTTGGCATGTATCAAGTTACAACATCAAGCATCTTATATTTCATCATTATTCTATTCTCCCCTTTAAAATTTAACAGTCTGTATGGAATTAATCCTATTATATGCAGAAAATTGTAGTGCTTAGAATAATTAATCAAAGATGATCAAACAAAAATCCAATATATTATCTTTTTTTTTATATATTTAATTAATAAGAATATCATCAAAATATTTTAACAAGTAAAATTAATATGCAAAACCCTAATAATAATAAATCATTTTTTATGGCTAATGTAAAATAGATAATTAGCCACTATGCCAGAGATAAAATTGTAAACAGTTTCTTCTTTATCTTTGATTGACAAATTGTAGCCTATTTTAATTGATTTATGCATATTACGCCATACTTCTTCAGTAATGGATTCTCCTCAAGAATCAGTATCAAAATTAATTAATTAATTTATTTTAATTTATTTATGCTCCGCATAGAAACATGCTTATAAACAAGGGAATGGATAAATAGGCGTAATAATTTGTTTCTAGTGAAGCTGTGGATTCGCTAACTCGTTTGTCCCCTTCTTCGGGGCTATTCGTGCTGCCAATCGCGTCATGTACCCCCTCATGGTCCCCCTGGTCCAACCTCTTCGCGTCCGACGGGAGCCAATCGCGTGTCTAACGTACGATCTAATGCCTCGCTCGTAACGGGTGTCGAAAGTGGAGGGAGATCGTCGTCCTTATGAAAGACTTACGGGTCCCAGCGATTTAGATTGTCGGCGTTGCGTTACGCGTTGTCAGGTCACGGTGTTTGTGATTCGTATTACCACAAATTGACAATCACGTCTCGAAATTAAATCTCTTACCTTTGAAATAAAAGAATTTGATTAATCCTGCATTCTAAACTTTTGCGTGTGCTACATAAAAATGAATACTAGAGAAATAAGTAAACTTCAGAACGAGAATCATTTAAATATGATTAGATACACACGTGTACAATTTTCGTCTCTTCTTTAAATTTGAAATGATGTAACAGCACGACATAATATTACAAAATTAATTGTATAGAATGTTACATATTCACGCGTCAATAGATAAGACATTTTCATTATGTTGAAAAATTTTCGCGCACTGCGCTAACTAGCGCAAATAAGCGATGTATTTAAGTTTGAGTAAGTTTTATAAATTATAAGTTTTTATAAGACATGAGTGTGCACGAGCGCACGGGAGCATTTTTCAAGTGTACGTGAGATTGATCCAGCTACGGGAATCAGGTTCGGTAACTTGCCCCATCCATCACTAACCCGGACAGCCAGATGTTCGCAGGGGGTACAATGGTCGTATATGGTATTACCCCTTCGTGCATAATGCCGCTAGCAGAAATTATCCAGCAGCACCCTCCTCACGGCCGCTCGGACGTAGAAAATTTTGGATTTTACGTCTGGTAGGATCTTTTCTCTTCCTGTGGCGCAGCCGTCTTTGTTACAGAGACTGATCCGATCGTGAACTTATTATATGAAGTAAAGAATTCCCATTCGAATTTGGCACAATCATGGAAAAATCAATTTAATTTATTTAATTATTTCAATCTTATATTTTTTTTTTATTTCCACGACTATGATAATTATTCCTTCAATCTGTGTCAATGGACAGCTGACAATGATCATCTCAATGTGATGCACAGCATTATCGCACAATATTTTGACGCGTCGCATTTTGTGAGATTATTTTATATTCACACGCGACTTATATAAATCGTATACGTATACATCGATACGTAATGTTTCGTTGAAATGCTCGCTCAAATATTTGCAATCGTGTATACATTGAGAAAAGCGCTGTCTATAAATAGGATCACGTGCAGTGATCGCTGCAGTTCTTTCTCGAGTCCTTCGAATATATCGTCTCTTACTTCGAGGAACATCCCCTGCAAGAGACAGAGTTTTGCCGCAGGTGGTACGGCCCACGAACGACGCGGCGCGGCGTTTTCGCATCACATATACGTCGTCCGCTGACCGGTTCGAACCGCCAAGCCGCGTCGGAGCCCCACCGCGCTCCACCCGATTCACCGTGGGAATAAAGCTTTCAATTAGCCGCGATGTCGCGAGTTAAGCGGCAATTAATCGTTCCGTGTGCTAAAATTAAACAAGTCCGAGAAACACGACGCATTTTTCCACACGTCGCCTGTAAACAAACGTAAACTTCGTCCGCACGTTCTTCGAAGATGTTAATCACTCTTAACACGAAGTTTCTGTACTTTAATCACTTTGCTGTGGTTCGATTCGTATATCGCCATTGATAAATATCGGTGATTATGAATGCCTGTATATGTATGCGATGATCATTCCTGCGAAAACTTGGTGGATCTACATACTAAAACTTTCTTTGTAGATAGCTAAATCTTAATATATTAGATGTATATTTTTGATTAAAACGTGAAGGAGCAAAAAGAGCCAACGCCATGCGAAAAGGACATCCTTTTTTAGGTTTACAAGCTTTCCTAGGTGTCAAAGTAACAAATAAAACGCGCGTAATCATTAAAAATATAATATCGCTCATTCACGTTTTAATTTGATATTTTTTTTTCATTTTTGCCTTTATAATTTTTGTATATTTTTAGTTCTGTAATAACGCAATATTTTGGAATAACCGCAAAAAGGTTAATTCGTAAATTCGTGTATCTATTTTCAACGGTTTAAAAAAATCGGCTTCCAAAAATGTTGATGCTTATTACGAATGTATATTAAACATATGACATCAAACTTTGTCCATATTATTCCACAGAAAAAGTTTCTGGCGTCTACCCCCGAAGTGACCGTTAACAATCTCAAGCAATATAACAAAGAGAATAATAATCCGAATCCGAAAATCACACCTTGTCCGTTGATACCGAAACAACTCTATCAAGGAGACAGATTCATCCCGTGTCGACGTGGGTACAACTTTGATAGGGCTCATTATCTAGTAACAAAGGAATCGGAAAACGATGACGGACGACATATACTAGATGTTTCTAAACAGGTATGAAATGTGTACGAAATGTTAATTAATTATTGATAATTCTGATTACGTAAATGCATATATTTTAATTTTCTTAAAAAAATAGATCGAAATGTTAGACGCTATGCATCGACGCGAAGCTATGCAGTTGATGATATCACAGCAAGCGTTTATATCAGGTAACGTTCAAATTTAATCTGCATAATCTATTTTGTAACATAATTAATTCTAAAACGCTCAAGTGATTTTTTTGTATGAGTATTATACAAGAGTATTATACAAGAAAATCAAATAAAAAAATTACTTATGCCTGCATAAATAATTTTTCTAATTTTTATTTTCTTGTTTTTTAGATAAAAAATCTCTATTTGTAATTATTTAAACTATCTAATTATTTTATATATAAAACTTTTCAAAATTCTATGCATGCAGAAAAAATTATGTAAAACTGTATTCATAACGCCGAGTGCAAAATTTTTCTCTTTTTAGCATTAAGATAAAAAATTTTATACAAATACGAGAGCATTTCTCTTCTATTTAAAATAGGATATTGCTTATTGACAGGTGTGAATCAAAAGAGGATTCTACACTTTTCAACGACGCCATCTCAAAAAACGAACTTCACATATTCTCCAGATTTCCAAAAAACTGGAAAGTGGAAATGCGTACCGCGTAAAAGACCTCTGATAGGAAGTATGGAGAAAATGTTTTCGATAGATAATTTTTCCAATTTAGAAGGTACGTCGCAGTCGAGAAACAAAGTATAATTAATTATTAATCCATACATCAATTCTTAATATTGAAGATGGGAATGATGCTATGATGGATTGGAGCTGCAATGACCTGATTGGTATGGGCAAACACGATTGCGTGAAAGTATACAATAGCCAAGGCGAGACGTTGACAACGTGGACCGAAAGTGGACAGCTCAGCATCATTAAATGGAGCAATGATGGTAAATATAAAGTATATGGTGAAATATATGTATATAACATATCACACAAACTTATTGAAATTTGTCGTTCCGAATCACTTAAAACAGACACGACAATACGACAATGCTTTGATAAATTATATTTCTTATTTTATAGATAAATCTTTGATTTTTTCTAAAGAGAATCGTATAATTGTATTTCGCTAATCTTTGAACGAAATTTAATACGTACCGAACTTGCATAATAGTGAAAATGATCTTTTCTTATTCGATTTTTTTTAATGTATGCTAAAAAATAATCAAGCAGTGTCTCATTTCAATATAAATAGTAATCGAGTCACATTGTATCATTTTAGGCAGAAAACTAGCAATAGGCATACGAGAATTTGGATTCTCGAAGCTCATTCTGTACGATTTAGAAAGGAATAAGAGCCTGTGGAGCCACATTTGTTTTTGCGTTTATAGGCTTTTGTCCTTTGATAACGACGGACTGGAAGCATGCGTAAGCATTCGTTGTATCTGCTGGACTCTGGATGATCGTCAAATTATCATGTAAATATCGCCTTTACAATTAATTCTGCCGAGATGTAAAGTAATGAAGAACAAAAGTTGCACTCATTTATATTACCATATTACATTCTATTCGGAATTTAAAAGACACACTTTCCTATCATCAATCTGATGCATCGAGAAATACAGACGATTGGAATCACACATTGCTCGTTATTGAGAAACAAAAGTTAATTGCAATTTATCGTTTAAGTAAATATAGAATCTCTTTTTCTAATGCCGCGTTGAAGATTTTATATTATTTCGCACTTTCATCATTAACAATTTCATGTCCTTGTATGGAGAACCCAAGATAGTCGAAATTATTCAAATGAATAATGAAAACGGAAGAAAGTGACGCTGTAATAATAATAAAATAAAGTAATAAGATTGATTTCTCTCTCTCGAAAGTAATAAATAAAAATTAACGTTATTCGTTAACAGAGGATGCACCAACATGATTTCGCTGTATGCAGCTGATACGGGCACGGTGCTACATGCGATAGTTGTCAATTCTGTCCTAACAATGAATCTATCGCCAAATTTTAAATATCTCGCAGTAGTTACGCAGGATTATCGCTGCCGAGTATTTCTCTGGCCGGAGATGATTCTTCACATGCAAACTCGCTTTCGCAGTATGATAAAGGTAAGTGCCGCGAACTGTTCAACCGTAATTAACCTCGCACTCGCTCGACAAAATCGAGAGTTAACAATTAATATTCGTTCGCGAATAAACAAGTGATAAAGATGGTGAAAGTATAGGTGTATGTATTTATATTTGATGCAGGCAATCGCTTGGCACCCGGAAACGTCCGGCCAGCTTTGTATAGGCAACGAAACCGGGTTATTGGTGATATGTGACTGTATAAAAAAAACAAAGCCGCATTTCATCAACACAAAGTTCGAAAGTTCTGTAGAACATCTCCTTTGGAACAAGTTAAGCGGCGAGCTACTTGTCCACTGGAGTTACAAAGAGGAGAACACGCAATACACCATCATTCCAATACTCGCCCATTTGAATAAAGTTGTCGATACGGTCCCATTGAATAAGGAAACACAGCCTTCTTTTATCAAATTCAATGCTGCACACGATAAACTGAGTATGTAAATCATATTTTGTTTTATTCTTTAAATATTTTTCCGCGTATTTTTAATTAAGCTACTTGTTATTTGTTATAGTAATATTTGCAGATGATACTATCGCAATATGGAACTTTTTCGGCCCTAGATCATGTTTTCAAGAAAGCGTACCTCTTTATAGCTACAAAAAAGGAATAATTAACTTTAATCCAATCCGATAGTTTATAATTTTTAAAACTTAAAACTTAATTAAAAAATTTTGAAATTCTTAAAACTTATTCATAAAACATTTTTGGCATCGAAATATTGCCTCAAGAATGCGCACCTTTCTATAGTTCCGCTAGGTGCAAAACAGAAACAATTAATTTTAATCCTATTCGATAATTTATAATTTTTAAAGTTTAAAACTTAATTTAAAATTTTTTAAATTCTTAAAACTTATTTGTAGAACATTTTTGGTACCGAAACATTGCCTCAAGAATGCATACCTCTTTATAGTTTTGCAAGGCAAAAACCCGGAACTTCTATTTTTTTATGTAATTCGATAAATTAAATTATTGCATTTAAAAAAAAAAAAAAAAAATTATAGATAAAGTTCATAAGCCGTCACCACTTATTTCAAAAATATTAGTGTGGCAGTGTTTTTTTGATGTTATCATTTTTTATCCAGAAAATAAGAAAATAATAATTAGAAAAATTATTTATGCAGGCATATATTTGATTTTCTTGGATAATCATACAAAAAAATTACTTGAGCGTTTGAGAATTAATTATGAATAGAGATAGATGGTTTATACTTTTTTGCAAATGTCTAGCATACATGGTCTGTCATCGTTTTCAGATTCCTTTGTGACTAGATAATGAGCCCTTTCAAAATTGTTGCTACGTTGACATGGTATGAATCTATCTCGATAGATTCATCTATCAAGTCGACATATCATATCATGTCAACGCAGTTATAATTTTAAAAGGGCTCATTATTTGTTAACAAAAGAATCTGATGGAAACAATGACGGAACATGTACGCTACATGTTTGCAAAAAGTTATGAAACGTGTACGAATTGTTATTTAATTATTGATAATTTTGATTTATATATGTAAATGTATACATATATTTTAATTTTCTTAACAAAATCGGTCGAAATGCCAAATGTGATGTGTCGGCGTGAAGCGCGTATTGGACAAAAACAGTACGTGAAATCTACGTTATTGCCATGTGAATCATGTATCGTGGAATCCACATGGATATTTGAGTGAATAATAAACGTTATTTTATTATTAATCTAATAATAGTTTATAGTATATACATGTATATACATACATCAGGGTTGAGAAAGTTATTTTGTAAAAGTATCTAGTTAAAGTTACAGTTCTTTTCACTAAAAAAACAACTAGTTACAGTTACAAGTTACCGACTCTGAAAAGTAACACGTCACAGTTATAGTTACTCAAAAAATAACAAGTCGTTACTTTTCAGTTACTTTTTTGCAATAAATGTGCACTACTATTTTAAATATAAGAATCTTACATTTCAATATTTATTAACTTATTATATACTACATAGGTACTTAATTTTGTGTTATATTATTTTATATGTAATAAATCACAATTGTTTTAAACTTAAAATATTAAATTAATTAATAATTTAAAATAAATTATTATACACTTAGATTAAAAATTATAGGATTAAAATTTTTCAGTTTAAAAATTCACGAATTTCACACAAACAGTTGTAACTTTCCGAAAAATCGTAGACTAATGTTTCAGTTCTTCTTAAAGTCTCAACTTTATGTTTATATGATAATCATCCTCAAAGATAATTTATTACTGGGTGGCAGTGCATTCTTTAAATGAGAATTTGTTTATTTCTGTTGAATTTCATAATTAATATCTATACGTTTATTCGTCTATTTATTTAACAAATATCGAATCTACACTTAATATGACAAATTCCATGACAATTGTGTTCCTTTCCTAATGCATATGTTTATGCGACTATGCAAGTGTGTTTGGATAGGCCCTAATTTTTACAATTAATACAATCGTATATAGAATATTAAAATAACTGTTAAATTAGTTACTAGTTACCATAAATGTGTAACTAAGTTAAGTTACAGTTATAGATGAAGAAAAAAGAACGAAGTTAAGTTATATAGTTATCGAAAAAAAATAACTGTAACTGTAACTCCGTTACAAGTAACGAGTTATTTCCCAACCCTGACATACATATATAAAATATTAAAATTTTTTATTACATATTTTTCGAAATAGGCGATATATTTGAAAAAAATTGTAAATATATTACAATACTAATAATGTATATTATAATACTAAATAAAGATAAAAATAATGAAATTTACAAGAAATAGTGCAGATATTTTTTTCATTACTTTTGTGTTTTGTGGAAAAGTGTCTTTTTAGGTAGAATTATAATATGTATACATATCCGACGGATCGGATAAGCCGCAGTTGCCGAGTTGGAGGATCAATTCGCGAAATTGTAAACAGCGACAAATTTTCCAAATTTGACGGCACGTGCTCGCTCGCAAAGAAAAAGGACCCGAGGAGATGCCACAATTCAATGGTAACGGTATACGCGGGAAGCGGCGTAGGCGGACGTCCTTGATTCCGATGATAGCGATCGAGACTCCTCGACTCTCGTCCTCGCCCGTCCATCCTCCCTTTTCCCTCTTCCGCCCTCCCCCCCACCCCCTTTCGGGCGTCCCACCTGATTGGGCCGCGACGGAACTGGATTGTAGGACCGGTCGCGCAGTCACGTGTCGATGACTTTAGCAGGAATCGATGACCGAGGAAGTCAGTATCCTCCTCCCATTTGGGTGGGAAGAAAAAATCTCAAAACTTGTACACTTCGTGTATTTTGTATTTTGTATTTTATGTTTATTAGGTTGTTCTTAATACCATCCACTTTCGTTTAGATAGTTTTTCGAATCGAACACGTAGTATACATATATGCTCGTGAGTCAATGATTAATGATTAAAAAAAGTTCCGAACCACTCAAATAGTTCGTTAGTTAAATAAAAAGTTGATTATAGCATCAATAATTTGTTAATAATGCTTATACTTCATGTATGTGCATCAGATCTCGAACAAAAGATTCAAATATATTGTATGTTCGAACAGTTTAAAGAAAGACAAATAAACTTCGAGTTCCTACCTAATTTTAAGTAGAGATGTCAATTCTTAAATTTTTGAGTATATGTAATTAGTTTGAACAATTCAAACTTACCAGCTCAGAAGGCCCGAATTATTTGACGTTTGGCCACGAGATCCGAGTGTTGCTCGATCACCTGAAATTTGAAACACTAATATGATGTGTATGTTTATTTTAATTTATATTATATTTTAATTCTTCAAATGTTTACAAAATTGAACGATAAAGTGATAAATAAAAATCTGTTCTGTATTCTGTTGCAAGTTAAAATCCCATCTTAAAAAAACATGTAAAGTCAATATTCGCATTCATTGTTGCCGCTTTTCCGTAACGCCGATTGATTATCTCGTGCGTTACTTCGTTGTGCTATCGAGCGGTTGTCATTGCGAAAGTTGCGTACTTTATTTCATATTTTGAGAAGGTTAGTGCAGATATTTTTTTATCCCTTTTGTGTTTTATAAAAAATATTTTAAGTGTCTTCTTAGATAGAGTTATAATATATATATTATATATATATATTATAACTCTATCTAATTATTATAACTCTATCTATTATAATATATATATTACTATTTTAGCTTCTATTTATACGAACTAGACACACACAAGCGCATGCTGCACGCGCGCTATTTATTCTTTTAATTACAAAGAAATATATATATTTCTTTGTAATTAAAAGAATAAATAGCGCGCGTGCAGCATGCGCTTGTGTGTGTCTAGTTCGTATAAATAGAAGCTAAAATAGTAAAAGCACCCGTCATGCGTGGATCGGCAAGAATGATGATAATGCTACAAATAATTCATATCATTAATAATCTCACCGATAAACTTGGCGCTACCATTTAAACGATTTCAGACGGATGCAACATCGATCATTTGTGCATCACAAAAGATTGAAAAATTATTGTCCAGTGTAATGCATTTGCTTATATCTATCATTTATAATCTAATGTTTCATTCGCGTTAGTGAACTTTGCGGTTGTGCTCAAGTAAATCATTCAAGAAAATGAATTCCGCACTTATACGTATAAGAAAAAAAATCTCACACTTTACGTTACATACCGTTTACACATAAAATAATCAATACTAAATAAAAAAGTAAATTTTAGAATTGAAACTGCCAGGATTTTAGCATAAAAATCTAATGAAGTACACGGTATATGTACATAAAATTTTTACATTCTCTTAAATAAAACATACACTATTTAATAATTATAACAACCTTATATTATTTGATAATTATAAAATTTATGTAATTATTATGATACGAAATTAAACATTACGACTATGTTTATATACAGATAAAAACTTTTTGACCTCCTAGATACTGGGCAAATTTCACGTTGCAAAAGATGCCAGCGGCCTTTTCGTACCGTCGTTCGTGCGAGAGTGTACGGGATCGTGTCGCGATACTGTGAATTTACGACGGTCACCGAGCGAATCCATTTGTTTCATCTGCATCTGCTTAGCACGCTAATGCCGCTTTCCTCGTATTCCTTGCCTCACATCGCTAAGATTTTTTCTGAACGGAAACTACGGATTGATTTCTTCGACGTTATATTTATTATTCAAATAACAAACATATTCGTGACGATTGGAAGTTATTGAAATGATTAAAAAGCCACTTAAAAAGATTAGAACAAAAAGAGTAAAATTGTAAATAAATTTATTATTCACAGTCGATCTGGCTGAAAGATAAAAATATTTCTTCACGAGACAAAAGTAAACATTAAAACTATTCCTAGTGATTGCTGTTGATTTGTTGCGGAAGTGACTTTCAATTCAATATCTTTAAGACTTTTTAAAGAAAGACTCGGCGATCAGAATGAAATCTAACGTAGCGAGATCGGACGCTAATGGCAGATGCGATAACAAGCATTCCAGCCGCGCTATCGTCTATCGATGTTCGTTAGTACGGAACATAGCTGCACATTCCTCGAAGAATTTTTGTCAAGATGTTTATAATTAAAGGAAACGTCTATCCACATCTGATAACAATTATTCATGCAGAAATATCTTTACACTATTTTGCATTTCATAACTTGTTAATTACTGCTATTAATTTCTAATGTCTGTTATCAGTGAACTGAGTTTCCGTAAAATTCCTCATTTTTGATAGAACGTAGAATAACAGCGTATATTTAAGACTTTCTGAGGCATAGACTTTGCAACAAATTTTACTCGTACCTATACATAGATACACACATAATTTCCTATGAAAATTCATTTCTCACGATTTTATATCAAAAAGAACTCTTTTTATCTTCTCCATTAAATGTAACATTTATGAATATGTATTTGTACTTTTTTCAAAATATACGTGATACGCGAAATCTAAATAAAATACACGGAAATTGATACATGAAGATAAAAAACAAAAATTGCGAAAACATTTTCACATGATTGAGCAAAATCGCAATCACGTGAAATTTCATGAATAACGAATAATGACATACATACGTGATAATAGACACATAAAAAAATTATTGAATCTTATTTTTACTTGAATATCAAAATATTTGATTATAAAATCAACTTACATTATAAAATCTAACAACTATTCAACTATCTACTTTAAGAATTATCTTTATCGACTGCCTCGGCACAAAATAATTCACCATTCTGAATCCAGGCGGGAGCGAACGCGGTATCTTCGCGTTCTGTAACATTGATCGAGTTTTCTGCATAGACTTTACAGCAAGAAAAGAATTTGAACAAACAAATTATTACACAGCATTTCTCGTGAAAAGTTTATTAATCTGTATACAGCATCTCTATCTGCATCTATTTTAGAGTTAGAATTACATACTCATGTGTAGTGTTATAGAACAGCAAAGACAGCGTACACTCGCGCCGAGATTTAGGATTGCGAATTATTCTGTTGTGAGGCAGTCGATAAAGGTAATGCTTATGACACACAGAAGGTTAATATATGTATTAAATAAATTATACATTTTAAAAACCTGCTAAATTTTATCCTACTCGTATATTAAAATATTTATAATTATAGATTTTAATTGGATATTTCGATATTTGAGTAGAATAAAGTTTGAAAAAAGTAGCAAACTTTTTTCATTCACTACAAAATTCATATTGCACATGATACATTTCTCACTTAATAATAATTAAAAATTATTACTGATGTATAAATATTTTTTGTCAATTTATGTCGATTTGTTATAGTAAAATATCAAATATCTCTCTCGATATACATTTTTTATAGGTCATTATTTATCGTACATTTAATTTCACGTAACTTTCGCTTTCTTCTCATGAACCAATTTCTGTATATTGTATTTAAATTTTCAATATGTTATAAATATCTCTAAAAAAATTAAATTATATCTGGCATGTATAAAAATGTTTGACAAAAAGGCTAAATTTTTCTTAAAATCGCGATAAATAAGCGATTACAATAATCCAAAATCTTTACAAAAATACAAAAGTGGTGACATTACTTTATACATCGGGGATGTCGGTAAATGTCCTACGAAAATCTCTGCCGCTCTCAGGTAGGTCTCTGTTTCAATATACAATATACGTCGTATCTTGTTCAATGACAAGGACGAGTGTGCGTAGAAAAATAATGAATCAAAAATAAGGTATCGTAAAAAAAATTTGAATATCTTCGATTTAAATCTTTCTTAGAAGTTGAATCTTTCAAAATTCATATTAAAAATATAATTTAAACAAATAAACTTGTAAACGAAATAAATTTAGTTTAAACATATCTAAGCGTTTAAATAAATAGATATATCCTCGAGTTTCTGCAATAAAAAAGAATTGCATTCTCGTCATTTTCGGAGCATGTAAACCCGGCATTATAGCTCGTTCCGTCATCGACCACGCGAGAATGCCGGCATACAACCGTCAGGAGGGGAGCCCGTTGAGGGTCCCCCAGGAACTCAGCTCTCAGTCGCAGCTCGACTGTCAGCGCGCGACGATCGGGCCGCGTATATCTGCTTGTGCTCTGAATACACGAACATAATATATATTTATATATATATATATTATATATTTATATATAATATATATATATACATACATACACGCAAAACGCACGCACGCCGCGGAAGGACGTACCTTCGTACGTCCATACAAGCAAGACGAGTCATACAATCCGCGTGCCGGGGTGAAATATCGCGATCTTCGTTCATGCAAAAGGGTGTATAGTACGTGCGTGTACACGTGAGAGAAAGATAGAAAGAGAGGAAGAAAAAAAAGAAAGACAGTGACAGATCCGCGGAAGGAACGCGAGAACCCATGCGTCGTCGTACAATATAGACGTCGCGACGGCGGCGCACACACACGGAAATCGCGAAACCGCGAGCGAGCCGGACGCGCCGCTACTACGCCCAGTCAGTCGGACGTCGGCACGGGCCCGACGACACCCCGACAAGACGGGGTATACTCTGTCGCTGTCACCGCGACGTTCCCACGGGTTCGCTACGTCACGGAGGGCTCCGCGAGTAGCTGACACGCGAGCGGGGCGGCGGGCATCGGCGGCGACCGGGTTGCGCGACCCTCAGGCGGCTCGTGACAGTGAAGTGAAGCACGCGTGAAGGGCGGCCGCGACGGAGGAGGGACGAGGAAGACATCAGTCTGCCAGACGGACGGAGAGAGAAAGCGAGAAGGAGAGGAAGAGGAAGAAGGAAGGAAAGGAAGAGAAAGAGAGAAAGAGAGAGAGAAGGGAAAGGAAAGAGAGAAGGTAGGGGAGCGAGGAAAAGGGCTGCAGGACGGGTGGTCCTGACAGCCAGCGGTGACGAGAGAAGACCGAACGTCCTGGACGAGCGAGCATTAAACGCCGGGGACTAATAGGGACCCCGTGCATAATTGGCACAGTAGACCGAGCTTTTTGTTAGAGAAATAAAAGAAGAAAAAAAAAAACGAATTATGCGATAGTTTACGCTTGCCACCAGGCTTCTCTCGGGAGCTTTCCCCTCGGTGTTGGATATACTTCCTTGGTCCAACCCTTGGCTAAGGCTACCGCGCGGCGATGAGCCATACCCTTCTCCCCCGGCTCGCTCGAGAGTGCGTGAGTCTAGTCGGGGAGTCTAGCCGTGATCATTACTGACCGCACCGGCAAAATTCGTTCCCGTCATCGTCATCGAAACACAACGGTAACGGAACATATACAATACAATTTCCATCGGCAAGAAGAAATTTTTTTCAAGAGACGAGACAGTCGCGTGCGCGTCAATCTTAAAGCAACCTCCTCCTCGCGGCGCGCTTTAAAAAGACGACAAGCGGCATCAAAACGTCGACCGACACGACGGGCAGCAGCGTACCATCGTCGCCGGCGAGAATCATCGCGAGTGTCGCGCGTCATGAAGGCCTAGCGTACGATACCGTGGGTCATCGTGGGTCGTCAGCGTCGTCGGGCGTGCAAGAAGGGACGGCGCGCCGGCGGATAGTAGTAGTAGTAGTAGTAGTAGGAGGAGGAGGAGGAGGAGGAGGAGGCACCCGACAACATGGCCGCCGCCTGCTACGAGAAGGAAGTGGTGGTGGGTGCCGCCATTCACCACGGACATCATCATCATCACCATCACCACCATAATCATCACCATCTTCACGGCGGCGGTGTAACCGGGCAGACAGTGCTGCCGGCGACTTCTGCTAGTCTCGACGACGTCGCCGTCGCCGTCGCCGCCGCCGCCGCCGCCGCCGCTTCCACTAACTCGTCATCGGCAAACATCAACCCTACCAATGTCAACGGCAATGTGAACGCGAACTCGGTGACGACAAGCGCGGCAGCAACAGCGGCTGCAGCAGCAGCGGCCGCCGCCGCCGCCACCGCCACCGCCGCGGCCGCCGCCGTGGCGATCAACAGCTACAAGGTGCAGGAGTACAAGGATTACTCGCAGCCGCTCCACGTGGACTGCAGTGTCGAGTACGAATTGCCGAGCCAGGCAAAGCCGCCGCCCGGCGGCGGCGAGCCCCTCCTAATGATCCATCCGTGCTACTATCGACGTGCCGAGCGCGAGAGGAGGAGCCCCTTTGTCAATAATCTGCCGCCGCCGGCGGCGCCGGCGACGGCGCCCATGTCCGCCTCCCGCAGGAACGGCCGCAGGAGCGCGGCGACGGCGTCCACCGCGGCCGCCGGTGTCACGGCGACAGCCGCCACCGCGACTGCCTCTTCGACGACGACAACGGCCGTCGCGCAACAGCCGAAAAACACCAATGGCAATGTCGTTTCCTCGAACGTCGTTTCCTCGAACGTCGTATCCACCACCGCTGCCGTGTCGCCGACGACGTCCACCATCGCGTCGTCCTCGGTCGCCGCGGCGGTGGTGGCCACCGCGGACTCCGGCAACGGTCTCATATCCACGACCGACCAGATGTCCGCTGTCACCATGGCAGCCTCGTATCGCGCGGCACTCAATGTCGCGGCCACGCTGTCTCAGCAGCAGACACAGCAACAGCCACAACGACGGCATCATCCCCAACAGCAACAGCAACAGCAGCCGCAGCCGCAGCCGCAGCAGCAGCAGCAGCAGCAGCAGCAGCAGCAGCAGCAGCAGCCGAGTCACCATCATCATCATCACCATCATCACAGGAATCACACTCATCAACAGCAACCGCAACATCATACCCAGCAGCAACCGCAGCAACGATCCTTAACACCAACGGCTTCCGGCGGCGCCGAACTCATCTCCGCCGACGAGAAGGCGGTCATATCAGGTATTTATCAACATTACTTCCGCGCCATGCGCGCCCACAATCATCAACACCGCCAGCAGCAGCAGCAGCAGCAGCAGCAGCCGCCGCAGCATCGTACCACCGCTCATCAGCTCCATCAGCACCAACCACACCAAAGCGACCGAAGTTCCTCCTCTTCGTCGTCGGTCACGTCCGCGACGTCCGCGTCGATCTCTGGTATCTTACGGCAAACGTATCAGCAAGCGTACAGCAACGTCGCGGCGGTCACGTGCTCGAGCGCGAGCTCGAACGGTCATCATCGCGCCACGTCGGTCTCGGCGGCAATCGCTCATCATCCCTACAGACGGCCGTCGACGTTGCTGTCGCGGGCTGCCTCGCATATCGGACAGCAGGCCTCCTCTTCCTCGTCTTCCTCCTCCTCCTCTTCGTCCATATTCGGTGCTTCCAACGGCGTCTCCGCCGCGGCCGGCGTCTCTAGCGTCTACGCCAGCACGATACACAGGCATCACGCGACCTCCCTGCACGCTCTTCATCAGGCCGCCGCCGGCTTCTACGAGACGCCGAGCTATCACGCCCTCCTGCCCCAAAGTTAGACGACGATAGCCGGCAGACCGGGCGGTTTCGCCATGTTGAATGTCTACGCGTAACAACCGCAGCAACCATCGCGACGAACATTGTATTATTATGAATCGAAGCGAACGCGCATTGTGAATCTCGAGCGAGCAATCGCAGAGAGAGAGAGAGAGAGAGAGAGAGAGAGAGTCTTTCTTCTTCCGCTGCTTCTTTATCAAGTCTCGCCCGATGATCGGAAAGATTTGATAAGGGAGAAGGCAAAGTCGTAAAGCAAAATCTCTAGAAGAAATGCGTCTGAGTTAAGAAGGAATTAGCGATTTTTAGATGGCTTTTACGTGACATTTTAATATACGCGCGTTCGCTCGTAAAGCGCGGTTCATAATGGTACTATGGGAAACCGTTGTCGAGCATCATTCAGCGGCCGTCAAATTTGACACCGAACGCTTGTTGCGACAATTGTCGACTACTGTTGCAACCGAAAACCTCTGATGTAAATTGCGCACCAACTGTCACTTTGCGCGTAGACAATGCATTAGTCGCCGCGGGCGACGCTTATAATGGCTGTGCTCTGTCCTCCTTCTTTTCTTTCCGAAATCGCAATCTTCGAAAAAAAAAAAAAAAAAACTGATTATTTAATAAGCGACTTATCGTCATTTTACGATATTGTTCTTCTATGTATGTGTGTCGGAGACAGTTCGGCCAATATCGGCACTGATATCGGCCGTTATTGTTTCAAGCCTTCGTTTTTCTACGCGTAACAATTTATATAGTTTGTAGAGCCACGCGGAAACAAGTTCGCGTAAAAGTCACGTAGACAATAGACGCGGGGCAGGCATGTAGCGGCTTTACTTCATAAACGTTTATAAACATTTATTACTTTATAAAATGCACATAATTTATAGCGAATCAAACGCTTATGAACGTTTATGAAAGAATAGTCCGTAGGATGGCGAGAGGACAGGTCTTCCCACTGAAAATGCGCTACGGCGAAATAGTTGGTCGATAAAAATTCGAAGGTACGCTAAAGACTCAGGGATATAAAGAGTCCTTTTGCGCATAGTCGATAATCTAAAGTAATTTCCTTCGACCCTTTCCGTCGACCTAAACCGACCCTAAAAGAGTCAGGCTATGATGTAGGTAAATGGATGTCGTTGACCGCGATATGCGTCGTTTAGCAGTTGCCTTTTACCGCCGGTCTTTTTTTTTTTTTCTCTCTTTTTTTTTTAACATCCTCCTGCTGAAATACTACGTACCGAGCGACAGTTCGGACGTGCTATAGATAAACGCAGCGTAGACACTCAATACTAATTAGACTCGCTGACGACGACAAATGTTCTCGCGACCGAAACGGCGCGAGCAAAATTCGCAGGCGCATTCACGACGACGACGACGACGACGACGAGGACGGCATAAATGGCGGACGCCTCCTTCGCCAGGACGCGCGGCTATATCGAATTATGATCCGATGTTGCTCGCCCTCGGTGTGGATTTACCTTAATCCCACGAGAGAGGCCGTGTCTGTTCTCTCTCTCTTTCTCTCTCTCTCTTTTCATATATCTCTCTCGTGCGCCCTGTTCCGCGCGACTTATCATCTCGATCGTTAAAAGTGCATGCGGGTGGGTCTATAGCGCGCATAGTCGGCATAGGGTACATCTGTCTCCCCGCGCGCATCTACGGGGTGTCCCGAAAGCAAAATCGCCGTACCGATCTCTTTGATGTTAAAACTCTCATTCGGAAGTTCGATTAACGCCAAATCGCTAATTCCTCTCGGTGTATTATTTTTTATCCACAAAGAATATATCTTTGATGAAGAGGGGGGGATGTCGCGGAGGAGCGCGCGTATCGGATGCGGCACTGATTAAACGAAGGTAAGCGCTCGGCAAATTGCAGTTTGCATTGAACGACATTGCAAGGTGCCGAAAGTGCGAATAAGGAACCCTAGACGCGCCTCTCGTGCTTTTTTTATCGCTCACCGATTAAATTTCCCCCTTGAAAAGGATCGAACGCCACTCTCCGCAAGCATTTAATTTTAATCGTAAATTAATCAAGTCTCGAGTTAACATTCCGCATCGGTGCCGTCCGAATTTCCGACGACCACTCGAAATTAATTAAAACGCTTCGCGAATGTATTTGCCGAGGTCCGGCTTCGCCGAAGTCGTTTTCGACTTCGACGAGTTCGAGATAACTCAAAGACGGGGACACTCCCGTGCTTCACCCGCCGCCGGTTCTTCCCTCCCGAGAACCTCCGCTCCGCTCTTTCGGCATGCGTAAGCGGCTCGAACTCGAGGAAGTTTCGAATCGCGCGGAACACCCCGTATACCGCCATCGTCGGCACAACGATCGTACGTGCCGTGTTCGTTGTTGACGGTGAGCGGGTGGCCGGACGGACGGGCACCGAATAAACACACGTCGTGTGCACACACACGCACACACGCGCGCATGCACACGCGCGTAAACATACACGCGCGCACACGCGTATCCGTACTACACACACGCGGCGGACTGATGGATGGACATATGGGTGGGACGAAGGGGGAGAGAGCAGTTGAAATGGTCGTCGTTCGTATACACACGTCAGGCGTTCCACCTGCAATGAGCACGACTTCAGGTAGAGAAAAGAAATCCCCGTTTGCTTAGGGCCGCATTAGCATCCACTATGTTCTGGCAGCTACGTTTTCGGGTCCTCTCCCCCCTTCCCCCTTCCCCTCCCCATCGGGCCCTCGAGAGCTCGTGAGATGTCGTCTCCCTCTCTCCCTCAACCGCTCCGCCAGCCTCCACGGCTCCTCACTCATTCCTCCATTATTCAGTATCCTCAAGAAGGATAGAGAACGTCGCCGGTATTCTCGAAGGATGGACGGTGCGCTCGATTTCGGAGCTCTCTGGTTTCACCGCGGGCGTCGTGGATTCGCGACTTCATCGGGTCCAAGGAGTCCTCGGTCCTCGGAGAGAGTTCTCCACTCTCTCTCAAGATAAATTTGTTCTACCCTCATAAGGCGCGCGGAGAAAGATTAGAAAAATTCTTTTTATCTGGAGAGACGGGAAAGATATATACTAGATCTCATTGCTTTTTGATCCCACGGATCCGCGATTACGCACGGTGTCCCCGAAGCCGCAGATCATTGTGTGAGTCGCAGTTCTGTGAAGCCACAGATTCTTAAGTACGGGATGTGTGGAAGAAGCGTCAGATGTCGACCGCAGTTACTAGAATCCTGCGAAGGGCTGGAGGAGGTTCTAGTTAGAGAACGAATTAAAAGTGTGAAGGATAGAGAGATAAATTCTTTATATATTTATTTCGCGTTTTTCTATCGCGTTTTAAATCTTCTCATAAATGATAAAATAACTTCATCTTCTTATAGAAAAATTCATTTTATGTATAGAGCAAAATATGTCTTCATTTCAATATCCGGTTTCTATAAAAAATTATTTATAATTTGAAAATTTATTTGGGCACAAGTTATATTATTATATTATGTAACTTAAAGAGCAAAATTAGCTTAAAAAGTAAAAGCTTTATTTATTATAAATTTAATTATTTGTTATAGATTATGGACATAATAAAGTAAAACTTGAAAATAAGAGCTATTAAATTAGATTTATAATTTATGAAATTAATTATATTGAATAAATAATTTATTTTCAATTTACTAAATTGATTATATTTTAATATTAAATTTATAAAATTTCACTTTGAATACATTTTATTAATTACTTTCCACGGAATCTGGGATGTCAGATGTATTTCTCTAACACACAGTATTCAATATACTCCGTATTTTCACACGAGAACGCTCGTATGGATAAGAAATGTGAAGGAAAATAATAAAGACGCGCACCGTGAACATGATACAATAAAATAAATCCGAATTCGTAGTTTGGAGTTCCGGGACGTCTCTCGATCCTTTGCCGAGATTTATTAGTGCCATGATTCATCGTCTGGAATAATGACTTTTCACAGTCCATCTATAACGACAGGCTTCACACAAGCCCAAGTATAAAATCAGATCGTTTATTTAGGCCTCACGGCGCTTTTCTTGCGGGAATTCTTTTTTTCTCCCTCTCTCTCGATCTCTCTCGAATTCCCCGCCTTATTATTCAACATTTCTAACCGAACGATTGCGACGTGACCAGACGTCGTTCGGCGCGAGAAGCGAAAATCGATGCCGCGATGACGCGATTGACACCGAATGATAAGCATCATTCGTGCGCCTTGCCGGCGATGTCGCCGTGTGATAACAACCGGTCGCTTCCGACCGACTGGGATTTCACTTCGCTATAGAAAGCTTTTTTTTTCTTGGGATACGTATTTCACTCCGCGAGGTTTATTTTCTACGATTTTAATACGGCTATAAATATGAAGTATTATACGATTGTTAAAAAATTGATTTTATTTTGACGTTGGAGACCGAAGAACGAACATTTCACTTATACATACGTTGCAAACTTATCGACTCTTCCATTGAATATACGAAGAGAATTATAAACTTATGGCATAAATGATGAGGAATTGTAGTAGAAACCTAGTATTCATTGGGCGACATACGAATTTCGCAACCCCTTCTTGGTCGAGCGCTAGTTAATTATTCGAGTTTTGGAATTATCCCTATTCTCTCCCGCGGGAAAGATATAATCCGAGCTTTAACCCTAGCAGAACCAAGTTCTGATGTGTAACATGGCGAACTGAGGGTGAGGGCCATTTATCGTACAAAATTCGGGCATTAGTTAGGAAAACGTTGGCTCCGAATGAATTGAACGTTCCGTCATAAAAATAAAAGTCGATTTTATTCCGGAATATCTTACGTGACAAAATTTCTTTCGGTATCGATTACTCGATCGTACAAAATCCATAATTAATTTCCGTGCCATTCAGTTTTAGGTCAAGTAGAGAGAAGGAGAAGACGCGACGGGATTACGAATCCTCCCTTCAAAGAGCAGCGTTCGCGAACGAAAGAGGACGGAATTGTCGCAGAGCAATTAACGACGACGACGAGCGAAGCGGCGACGCAAAAACGGTGTTTGCTCGAGATCGAGATATCCGGCGCTTAAAGCGGCCATTAAAAGCTCATTACTCACGTCCGTCTATTAATTATTCGCGAGACCCAGCCGGACGTGGCGCGCGAAAGCGGAAGCTCTGGAAGATTTGTGCCGAACGTCGAAGTTGATCGAAAAATAACCTCGATGCAACTTACTGTGCTTTCAGGATAATAATGGGCCGGCTCCTTTTAGCCGCGCGTATTACGCTTAAAACCAAGTATTCATTCGAGTATGTATCTAGTCTGCCTTACTTGACGAAGAAAATTATATTTTGGAGAATATTGAATAGTCAATATCACGTAGAATTAGTGCCTCGACAATTTTTCCTCCAAAAATGGCCTACAAATTTCGCAAGAAATCATTCCACCGCGTCTCTATTCGCCAATTCAAGAAGACATTTTTAATAATTATTTTTTATCGAAAGAAGAGAGATACACATGTACAACAGCACAAATATATATTTAGTGCCTCGACAAATTTTGCGAGAAATCATGCTACGCGTTCTCGCTTAATCAATTTTGAAAGAACATTTTTGGAACAATACAAGTATGCTTGAGCGAAAAAAGGAAGATAAAAGTGACTTCAATGGTTTATAGTGCGAATATTAATTTTAATCGTTCTAATAATTATTCTTAATTGAAGAAGAAAAAGATTAATGTGAATTTAATAGTCTACGAATATATAATTAGCGCTTAAAATTTTTTTCCACACAAATGGCCTATAAATTTCGCAAATTACACTGCGTATTGTCTGTCCTCCAATTGAAGGAGGTACTCCTAATAATTATTCTCGATCGAAGACGAACGGTCATTCAGATTTAAATGTGTGTCGGCAAAAAAGTCATAAATTTGGAAGAATAACTTTGAAAAAAATATTGTTGAAGAATTATGCGAGAAACGGAACTAAATTCGCCCATCCTTGAAAACCTCACGGCATACTTGAAAACCTCATACCATACTTGAAAACCTCACACACAAAAGAAACCTATAATAAATCAACAAACCTAGAATAAACTAAGAACTTAAAGAATAGTATCTGAGAAAATATTTCCGCCTCAGGTTTAAAAAAAGCCAGAATAATCAAATTTTGTTAAAATTGCCAAGAGAAAACGCTTTCTATAACGTTCTCCAATAATGTAATTTCGTCTTTTGAGAGATTCGTGACTGACCCACAACAGCGGGGAGTCGCTCTTTCATCATGACATGGTGATTTATCTTTTCATGAAGGAAGAACAAGGACATTAAATTGTGGTATTTTCAATTTATTCATTTTGTGCTAGATTACTTGCCTGTATAAACCGGCCTGTATTAGGTGTTCTAATGCATTAGACGTCAGCGCATCATTGTTTGTTCCACGCTTAACGCCGTAGCAGGTTTTCAACGCGAAGACTCTAAAATCCACCCGTAGACTTGACTAACGCGGCCGCTCGCTAAACGACTTAACACGTGACCGACAATCATCTTAACAGCGAACACCGAACTCCACGTCGCGCGGTTTTCATTCGTCGGATAAAGAAGAGGCTCTCTGATCTACGAGACTAACCTATGAAATGTGAACAGTTTAGTCGATCGATACTATTCAAACATTAAAATACAAAAAATACATTGTATTATTTTAGTCTCATCTTTATAGTAACAAAAACATTCATATTTTTATTGATGAATATTTGTAGGTTAAAATATACAACGAATAAAACTTTAATTTTATCAAGACCGATCATGAATCTTTCAATTGTATCATTCAATATTCAGATTTGCAGGAACAACTCGCACAAATTTAAAGCGTGTGCTTTCGGGAAAAAAAAACAAGCATAAATATTTTTGTTTCGAATAAAATAATTACAATTAGAATAAATTTGTGAAGTAAAATTATTTTGTTTTGAAGTAAAAATGCACGAAACTCAGAAGCGTATTACGTAAGTTGCATCTTTTATATGCTACATCTGCTGTTCTCACCACGAAGTTTTTCACATTTCGAAGCATTCGTCCGTGAACGTTATCGCGCTATCAAGATAAGTATCCATCACCCAACCACACCAGCGTGCATAAAATTATAATATATGATACGCATCTTTTATGATTCAACTTTTTTCACGGCTTTCTAGGAATACTTTATTTAATAGAAGTGAACATTTCCGTTTCAAGCATAGGCGAATAAATTTATTTGAATTCGCCGTAGTATTCTTCGACAAATGAGAACAAAACTATTCGCTTCGCTTTATTTATACGAGTCGACATCGCGTAATACAAAACTTTCAATCAGCGATTCTTACTATTATCGATTATTCGTCACTTAACAAAATAAAAAGTAAAAACAAAAAAAAAAAAAAAACTGCCTCAATGTTAAAATAAAAGTTAAATTGAATACATATTGTTTTCACGATATTTTTCCACATTCATTTCTCGTTCATTTAGAGAGAACGCTTATTCGTTCAAATAAATCGAAGTTATGAAGATTAACGTTAAGCTTAAAAATGAATTTTTTATTGTATATTTTTACTAATGATTGATCAGTATTTGTAGTCAGTATTAGATTGATCAGTATTTCTGTAATAAGATATCTCGACTCATATATTTGTAATCGCCAAATCGATTTCAATTTCATATTTATCGCTTATCGCTAAATGTACAGTGCGAATATAGAATCCCCTTGAATCAGTGAAGGTCAGATCCTCGGCTTCGCGTTTCTTGCGGGCCCATCCTCCCCCACCTAATGACGTAACTGACCCTGCATCCTCACGCGCACACACGTACATACGTATACACAGGCACACACATACGCGCGCGCATTCCCCTCGAAGCGTGAGCGGCACACAAGTTCGTTAAAACCTCTCTACAGTCCTAGAAAATTAATGAACGTTATAAAGAGCGACGTTGATGAGTTCGCTAAATTCTGACACTCGAGTCCCACCGCTCCTTGCCCCGGTTTCCGCCGCAATTCCGCCACGCAGCCCTTTCCCTACCGTTCAACCCTTTTTTTTTTTTTTTGCAGCTCTCGCGTCGCGGTCGCGTACAGGAAATGGAAACGGCGGCTGCGCCGCGTCATAGTCATCGCGGTCATTCTATATATCTCTCTCTTTCGCCGCCCGTCCTCCCTTTTTTTTTTCCCCCCTCACTGTCCCTCACGTTGTAATTCGCCCTCCTTTTCCCTCCCTCGTTCCCTCTCGCTCGCGCTGTGCTGTGTTCCCGGCGTGGCGCATCTCTAGAAACCCGAGAGAACGTCCGAGCCGGCTCGAGTTTCGTCTTTTTTGTCCCGCGCGCCCGCCCTTTTCAAAGCGCGCGCTCAAGGAGAAACGGACGTAGAGACGGGGGACCGTATTTCGTTCGTTACACGGTAACGATCGATCAACGTGACCGCACGACCGCACCGAGCGAACCGCGGTCGACAGAGAGAAAGAGAGAAAGAGAGAGAGAGATAGGTTAGAGCGCAGGGACCGGGGGCCGGTCCATCAAGGGACGAGAGGACGGGCGCGGTCGAGATGGGAATCGGTGGCGAGGCCCTTTTCTTCCCGCGGCTCGCCCCCTTTCCAAGCCCGCACGAATTTTCCGAATACTTCGACGAGACTATCTTGCGCGTCTTCTCCGAAAAATTTCAAATAACGAGCGCACGTAATGCGGTGAAAAAAAAAGAATGCGGAAAGGAATTTCTTTATCCTCTCTATCAATAATACCGGTAATAAGCGTGCAAGCGGCAGCTTTACAATTTTTGCATTCAACCTTTGTTTTCGGTGGCGCAATTCTATCGTGCGGTTATTCCGTCATTAAGTTGTTCTGAATTTTTTAGCACAGCCATGCTGAAATTCGTCGGTCGAACGGATGTAATTGCGGGTGCGATAGTTCGCGATAATGAACAAACAACACGGCGCAACTGGCGAGTGTTATTCGTTTACGATTGTGAAGTGCCTGCCGCACTCGCGATTATATCCGCAAAACGAAATATCCATTTTTCATTCGTAATGCGGGAGCAGAAAGCGCGTATTAATTTGTGACAAAGCGAGTGAAATGCACCTTCTAAAACGAGCCATATGACATTAAAAAATTACGCGACCACAATTGGGATGCAAAAACACACATGGACACACGCTGGATATTTCATTGTGGATGCGATACTTCGTAAACGAGTAGCAGTCGTCATTTGTCAAATTATTCACTTACGATCGTGCAGCATCGCACCTGTAATTATGCCAACAAAAAATCCAGCAAAATGTGATACGATGAAAAATACAGTATGTCTTTTATATAATATGCTGAAAAAATTATCATGATTTAACGAGATATGTCGCGTACTCTCTGAACGTGCGCTTCGCTGAATATTTCATTGCTATGATTAATAAACGGATGATTTAGCAAATGTTCATGATCGTGAAGTATTGCGCGCATCCGTAAATATACGAATGAGATATCCAGTGGAGTACACGTGCATTCTTGCGTTCGCCAATTGTGATCGCATAAATTTTTTATATCATATATGCTGATTGGCCTGTTTTGGAAGATATATTCGTGTATTTTGCCAAAACAAAATGCATTTGACAGATGATGCTTTTGACAATATTAAAAAAGTTTTACAAATGTATATGTCTGTCAGAAGATCGGAATTTATCTCGGTCGACAATTTCGCCACGTTTATATCAAAAAAATTAGAACAAAGATGCACAATAGAGTTTCGCTAAATAAGGAATAAATGTGAATTTACGAGTATTGGGTAAAGTATTGTCAATAGAAAAAAATTCCATTTTTTAATCACGTATAATATTTGCTTAAAACATTGTTGCGTGCAAACAAGAGATCGGTATCAAACCTAAGCTTATTTAACAAATAAATATTGTTATAATTGTTGCATAACGCATGAAAGGTTGCAGCGAGAATCAGTTCGATAACACGGCACAATATTTGATTTGGAGTTCGCATTGGCACATATTTCGCTCGCGATATTCCAACATATGAAATCAAATAACCAAAGCCAATAAAGTTTCTCGAGATTTACGTGAGACACGCAAAATTGCGATATTCAAAGCCCGTAAATACGAACATATTACGATTTATCTTGCTCCATTTTAGAAATTGCGGCTATATCGAGGATTTTGAATAGACCCGATTTTTAGCTAATGCTCTCAAGATGTAAAGAGGCGGCGCATTCATTTCGCAGACAACAGGCTATAATAGTTCTCGGAGAAACGTCGTTCGCCCGCAGCTCCTTGCCCGAAAAGCGCGTTTATTTAATCTCGTTCCGGCACGTATATTTCAAAAAGTCATTAGCACTCGCGCGTTTCGCAGAAAGGGCCGTCGGATTTAACCGCGCGCCCGTATACCTACCTACCGTAATTTCCCTCGCGCGCCCGGGTCGGCCCTCGCCGGCGTGAAAAATGTGCGCCGTTGCGGATCTTGAAAGAGGATCGACGGAACATTTCGGCGGGGCACAATGGCGAGGCTGAGGATAATTCGTGCGATCGGCAGCGGCGTACGGAAGGAGAGGTGTAGAGAGACGGAAAGTCGACGTGAAAGTCTACCAAAAATCGATGTTTCCCTTCATCCGCGCCGTGCACTTCTTGTTGATTTCCTATTGTTATTTCAAACGCAATGCCCGCGATGCAGAAAAAAAAAATTGCTCGAAAAACAGTCCCAAAAAATGTTTTTAGATCGAAAAATAATATTACGGAAAATTTGAAAATAAAATAGAGTTGCGAGATATCAATGTGTTAACGGAAAATAACTCGTGTGCAACAATAACGATAGGGATTTATACTCGATTACAGTATCTTTTTAACCTTTTTGTCAACAGTTAAAATATATATTTTTAGAACTGTTTCAAAGAGTTTGGACTTTTCTTCGGATTTAACTTTCACCCTTCGACAATAACGTCGATGTCTTTTCAAAAAAAGATTAGTTGTTGGTATCGTATATTTCCCTCCGCTGTGACCGAAATTTTTCCGTCCTTACAGGCGACGTCGCATTCCGCTGATGCTGACCAATTTTTGCCGGTCGTCCAAATCCAGCGCCTTTACCTTCACGCGCGGCACCGGTGCCGCGCGCGCGCTGCACGGGAAAAAAATTTGCCTCGACGGCGGCGGCGGTGCGGAATTTCCGGGGGAACGAGCTCGGTTTTATCTATCGCTCGAATTATTGACGGGATGTGAGGGAAGCGGGCGGCGCGGGATATATACAGGGTGTCGCGGAATCATGCGAGCGCTTGCAGATGACGGCCAGAGAGAGAGAGAGAGAGAGAGACAAGGAAAGAGAAGAAATTATTTCGTAATTATACGCACGCAGCCGAAAAATGTGATACTTAAAATTTACAAAGTGTATGATGTACTACCGTCATAAATACTTTTGAAACAAATACGGTGTCCTTGAAAAGGAAATATAAGCAAGATTTATTAATCATTCAAACGTGAGTTTTTTAATTGACGCTTCAATGTCGATTAAACCAACATTGATTTTCTCATTAGGCGAAGAATCTGTTATTGAAATCAAGGTTGGAAAACATAGAAAAGCGACATTTGAAATTCGATCATCGTTGCAATTTGCAGCGATTTTATTTCTCTCTCTCTCTCTCTCTCTCTTTCTCTCCGAGATAATTACAATTTCTCCATTTCCCAGAAGAATCATTTCCCTTCGCGGACAATTCGTCCCGTTAAGAGGAAAAGTCGTTCGTTTTCCGAGAAAATACTCACGATCGCCGTCTAGATGTTTCGCCGAGCAATTTCCGGGGCCGCTCGTTTCGACCGCACGCTATTTTTCGATATTGCCGATATTTGAGGAAGTCGGGGAAGGATTTTTTTACGCGACCGAGCGGCCGATAGCCGCTGGAGTTATTACGGCCCTCGTCCCTCCGGGACATCGCTCGCGGTCGTATACAGGATGTCCGAGAGAGCCATCGCCTTTACCGCAAAATATTTTTTGTCCTTCTACCGGCAGTCACTGAGGATTACACAACAGGATATCAAAGTTTTTCAATTCTTGTTTACGTATTTTGCCTTTTAAAATTTTTATTTTGAAAAAAAAGTTCGCTTTTCTGCAAATATTGGAACGTTAATATTTCAAAGATAATCGTCCCAGATATGATTTTTCATTTCAACGGTTTGCATTTCCATATTATTGTTGGAATAACAAATTTTCTGCTGTCTAAAGTTTCCATGCAAGAGAAAAACTGCAAATATTGTCAAAGCGTTCATGTTTAAAAGATAATCTTGTCGGTAATAATTTTTCACTTTGCATACGGTTTGCGTTTCCATATTATTGTTGTTATAACAAATTTCGAAAGATCGTTTTAATGCGAGCATACATAATTGCTGACTCGTCTCCCCTCCCCTCAGAGACCATTGCCCGTCACGGCTCGGGGCACGACTGTCGCTGGGGTTAAACTTCAACGTGGGGCCGATAGATATTTATACACCGATGCGCGGGGTATAGCAGAGGATGGGGGAATTATCGTGCCTCTCGTTGAAACCCTCGCTGGTCGCTTCTCGTCGTTATGTAACGTCGGTCACGACATTAGGTAATTAGGGAGCGTCGCGAGCGAGCGAGCGAGCGAGCGAGCGCGCGTGGAAATGCCGTATAGTTAGCGTCGTGGCTTTGGAAAGGCTTCCGAAACGTCGCCGGACTTCACGGATTGGGAATGAAAAATGGGCACGATGGGCGTCGTCACCGACACGTGGCGCCGGGAAAGCCAATTTCGTCTCGGCCGGAGCTAATCGCCGGAAATTTGTGCGCGATAACAGATGTTCGTTAGTGGTTTTAAAATCTTGAGATATTTAAAAACCGCATAAAGTTTGGAAAGCAAAGTGCTGGTTTTGTATATTCGAATTACACGCTGAAAAGATTTCGCCGACGTTGACAATAAGTTTTAATGAGATTCAATTACATTCGATTCCATTATTTCTATATTAATGTGTATTCAAAATCAATCTCTATCATTAAATTGGTTGAAAACAAGGGATTAAATAAATAAATAAAACTTTCACAATTTAAAGTAAAAAATAATTAAAGAGTTATATTATGCTATTTTTTATTCATTCCATTTGCAAACTCATTTGTTAACGATGCAAGCCTAGGAACACTTAAAAGATTATAAAATTAGGAATTCAATGTTCCGCTATTTTTATATTCAACTCCTGTTATTTCTATATTTATGTGCATTTATGCATATTTATGTATATTTCATTAACCTTCGTTACTGACGTCATAAAGATATCTCTTTTACGCATTCTAAATTTATAAGACCTCATTTTTATATATTCTGTGTACTTGCGTGGTGCGTTTCAATATGCAAGAGATAATTGTAGAGATATAAAGACCTTGAATTTTTTAATTCTACTTTACTTTCGTTTCTACGCAAACCGACAAGCTTAAAAATCAGGCTCTTATTTCCACCTGTGTTTCGTAGTGTGTTTCGAGCCGCCAAACGTAACCCGAGTCTAATTCTGAGTCTCGCGCGAAGGCAGAGATGGTCACATTTAGCAATAGACATGAAGCAAGAGCCAGAAGGGCATTAGTCATTACCCGATGTTTCGCTTAAAAAGGCAGCGATAAACGGGGCGGGAACGGCGGGTCGGGGAAGAAAGAGGAATTAAGCGCGTTAAATACAAGCTGCGCGTTTTCGAAGCGCACCAAATCGGGCCCGCGGCCGCCCCTCTCTCTATTACACCGTACGCCGCCATACTTTATGATGCCGTAGGCCCTCTTGCTTTTTTTTTCCTTCTCTTCTTTTCTCTTTCCCTCACGACTAGCAGCACGACGTTAGACGCGTACATAAAATCCGTTCGCTACGGTCGCGCAAAGAGACTTCACGAATGGAAAACGCACGAGCGTACGTCATTGTTGTCAGGAGGGCCTGTTTTGTCGTGGAATATCGGAAAAAATGAAAAAAACGAAAAAAAAAATTGCCTTCCCGACGCCCGAGATACAATCTTCTTTTGAGTTTTCTCCGCACGTGTAGTGGCTATCTCTGTACGTCATTGTGGAAAGGCAGAAAAAAGGACTAAAAAATAAAAATAGCATTTTTCGTCCTTGCAAAGGACATCTTTCAGCGCCCTTAGGTTTGAACTAATTTAAATTTTTTGAAGCAAATGGGACACAATCGCTGTTTTATTTGCTTTTGGACGTAAAATCTTTTGTACGTAAAAAGGTCCGGTTTTTAAGGTTCGTCCTAGAATCATCAATAAGAAGTTCCGTCAATTATTTATACTTTACATTGAGATATGTATCTGCAAAAATAAAGAATTTTTAGTAAAAATTAAAAGTCTATCATAAAAGGAACGAAAGGAATAAATAAAAAACAAGAATTTATTACACATTCTAGGTCAAATTCCATGAATAAATGCAAAATTCGTGCAATTAATGGACAATCGATATCATACATCCTCGATATTAAAGGAATAATAATGACTGAATGAAATAAAGAAGATAAAAGGGGAAAATACCAGAAATATGTCAGGATTGGATAAAGCAAGAGAGACAAGAGGAACAGAGAAGGTAGGATGGAGTCGTGTCCTAGTCTTCGAACGAAATATCTCCTTTGTGGCTCGGTACGCGCGCGCGCATACACACACACACACACACATATAAACACACACATCGATCGATGTGCCAAAAAAAGGACACCGCCTCATTGTCAAGTAGCACTCGCTCTCTTCGTCTGAAACGTTGAAGCGAGAGAGAAACGGGCTTCTTATTCGCAACGTCCGCCCAATCTTTTTCTCTCTCTTCCTCTTCCTATCTAACACACGTTACATACACGCCGCATTTTATCACACACCGTCGTTCGAGCGCTCGCACGCTCTCGCATGCAGATACGCGCGCAACTTACCAAACTTGCGAAAATACGCGCCCACACGTATAGGGTGTTCCATTTTAATCGGTCCATAAAATTATTAATATGCAAAAAAATTTCAAGAAGTAAAAATCGAAAGTTTCTGCTACGGAAAATTACGTAATAATTATTTTAAAAGTAAACAGCGCACTTTCTCCCCCGATTTCACAATAAGATAATAAAATTATCAAAAAATGTCTTTTTTTTAAATGAAGCAATACATTGATCGCGTGATAAAATTGGACACCCTGTATGCACACACACACACACACACACACTCACGTCTGCACAGTGGCACGCCACGGGCTCTTTGTCCGAACGGGCGTCCCGAGATCGTTACATGCCGCGCGCGATACCGCCGTAGTTCTCTTTTATCGCCGGTATTACTTCTCGCATTTAGATATTGTATACCGGTACGGCCCGTATATCCGTTCGCGTTCGCTTCCACGGGGCCCTGGCCGCGCATTTATTATTATTACCCCGAACGACCGGCCTGCCGCAGAGAGAAAGGGAAAGAGAGACAGAGGGAAAGAGAGGAAGCCACCTCTATATCGCGGGACGTTAAACAGCCCCCTCGCATTGCTCCGCGCATCCTCCGTCCGCGAAGAATCCTCGCTCGAGTGAGAGCTCTATTTCGAGTGGAAGGGAGGTCGGGAGCCCGCTTCCCTTTACCGCCTTGTTGCATAAAGGGTGTAATGTACAAGGTGCGCGATTTTACACACGGACGACATGTACAATTCTTTTTTGTCCATTTCTCTCCAACCCACTTTCGTTTCGAACTCATTTGTGACGAAGTATCCTATTTTACTGTACTTATCGTAATACCGTTGAAAGAGGAAGCACGTTTGAGCGGTAGTCGGCTTAAAATATTATGCGCAAGAACTGCTCGGCGCGCGGAAACGGTTGGCAGACCTGCTCATTCGACTTACGTGAAATCGAATTTCCCTTCCGCCCCCGAGAGATAATGGCGCTACGTAATCGGGACACCCCGTAGGCGCGGAGCGACGAAAGAAATCCACACCCATCGCGCTTGAGCGTCGACCGATGCCAACGAAAGCGGCATCCCCCCGAGTCGCAACGTGCCCGGGAAAAACTAAACCGCGTACCCTTCCCTGCGCACTCGCACTCCCTCCCTTCTCGTCCTTTCACCCCGCCTGTCGCTTGTGAAAATAATCTACGGCACATTCTGTCCGCTTCGCTCGCGCGCTAGATAAAAAAAGCCGAGGATTCTCACACACATCAAACGGCTGCAGAGGGAGGAAGAGTGCACGGGGAGGTCAGAGGAAGGAGTAAAACAGAGGGGGCAGGGGGGCGAAAGCGACTGCCTGTGCTCGTTAAAAAAAAAAAGAGGGAGGAAAAAAAAAAACGCGAACGCTCTCGTTTCGTAGCGAAATCGCCAAATTTTTCGAGACCGCCGTGCTTCCTATACCGAACGATCATCGTTTCACCTCCTCTTCGCCCCCCTCGTTCACCACCATCGCCCCTTCCGCTCCCCGTACCTTCATCCGTAAAGCCGCCTGCTCGCTGTGAACATGGCCGAGCGATAGTGCGCGCCGCGCGCACAATACACACACATACCTTATAGTTCACTACTGTTAACTCGGCCTTAAAAAAAAGTGACGTAAACTGCCTCAAATTATTAACATATATGTATATGTATAGTATGTACGGAGCGGCCCGGCGAAGATCGGCGATTCGCGGGGTCAAGTGTCGGGGCTCGGGAAGACGCGTTTTTCCCGAGCGCCAGTTCTCAGCCGATTTCCTCGCGCACCGAGCGGAATCACGCCTCGGGATCGTAAATAACGTAACGATTTCAATTCGCCGTATAATCTCGGAATCTCGTTTGAAGTTCGCCAGAAACCCGGATGTCCCGAGGAATCGGGAGAAGCCGGGGAGAACGAGGGCGTGCGATCGCGCGTTTCCGCCGGCGAGGAGGAATATCGATCCCGGGATCCCGCTCGGGTTTAAACGGATCGATACTCCCCATTACGTCGCCAAAACCGCCGACGCTGGGCCACTCTGTACATGTACGAGCTAGAGAACGCCCTTAAACTACTGACTGAGCAAGAAAGCCTATATCGTGTAATGTACGTTAAAAAAAAAAGAAAAAAAAAAAATACTTGCAATACGCTATCGTCTAAGCGAGTGAGAGTCCATATGTCCGTGCGATGGGAGAAGACGAATGAAGCGTGCTTTTTTTTTCGTGAGAATGTGGTCGACCGTTCGGCGAAAGTCGAGACAGCGCGAAGGGCCGCGAATTAACGAATTCGCACCGTCGGAAATAAAATACACGCTCGAAAAAAAAAAAAAAAAAAAAAAAAAAAAAAAAAAACAGATCGAAATGCAAATTTTCTGATAAGCCGAAAAAGATTGTAAATGTGCGATGAGTATACAGCTTGACGCAATACCACTGAACGATCCTTGTACAATTTCGCACGCTAATGGTGCCCAATGCGTCCGCATTGTGACAAGAATATTTCATTAGATAAAAAAACCGAGGATTATCGTACATCGAGGACGCTCGTGAAAACCATTTCACGACACACAACTCATCGATCATTTTTTTTCTTTTTCGCGACTAACGGTTGAACATACACAATTCGTTGTGTAAATTAAAAGATGCGCTCGTTAAATATTACAGAGAAATCGTTGAATGCACCGGATGTCATTTGTGCGCCCGATTGTGCTGAACTTCGAACTCACGGGACTCAGAATATTGCTTTAGAGGTATTGTTCTTCGTCCTTGCCTGCCTGCCGCTAACTTCGACTCATTACTTATTCGGGATCAGGCAATCCTCCCGTTATTAAGAATACGTCAAGCTGCAGGCAGGGGGAGGTATATTCGGCCGTTAGAATAATTTTCCCGTGACGCCGTCTGCGTCTCCGAAGACGCCATCGATCATTATTAACCGGATAACTGAACCCATTCTCCGTAGACGGATCCGGCGCTTCCGGTTTCCGGGTGGCTCGGGCTGGCAGCGACTCTAAAGCAGCGAAACTTCGAACGCAATCTATCTTTTATTTAGCGATTTACTTCTGCGAGCTTGGTCATTCCTCTTGGATCCGTCTATCGGCGAAAGATGCCGCCGCCGTATTGATTCGATTCCGACGCCCTCCCGCGCGGGACATCTCGTTTTCGCCGAACGGAAGTGCGTATCTGACGACGGTGAAACGGTACCATGTATTCCTAACGAGGAACGGATTAGAAACGGGGGGGAAGGGGGGGGGGAGGGACGAGAGAAGAGGAACCGATCGCGCGCGCGTAGATCGAACCGGGACAACAGTATCGATTCAACCGGCCGCCGGTGGACGCGGATAACTGCTCGCTTATCGCTCGCCGCGATCCGAAGAGAACCAGAAGACACGCTCGGTCTGTTTAACGAGTTAAGCTTGTCTGGGAGACAGAGTGAAAGAGAAGAACGGAGAGGGAAGGAAGTTTCTTTCTCTTTTTCTCCCCCCCTCTCTCTCTCTCTCTCTCTCCCCGTGCTTCTTTCTTGCTCTGTGTGCGAGCACTTGTGAAAGCACAGCGGGGTGGCGAACACAGAGAGTCACTGTGCGCTGTTACGAGTTCCGGGATACCCGTGCGGCTTTAAAGCCCGGATCGCGCGACGCTTTTTCGGTTCTGCCTGCCGCGGAAAAAACCGCACAAAAGCGCGTCTGTGAACGTGCTTGTATTAATGTGTGTATGTGTGTGTGTGTATGTCACGCGCGATTATGCCGGCAGACGCACGACTTTATCTTTTTGCTACGCGAAGCGATGCTACGAAGTTCCGCCGTTTGCGACGTGCAGAATTTAGCATTCAAATTGCATTGGGATACGATTCCGGGGAGGCTTGCCTGCTCATTTTTCTTTTGCACGCTGTGGATTTACTATCTTTGTTTCACCTGTTCATTATTTTATTGTTGTATGTATTATATACGCGTATATATTTTTATTAAATATATATAAAAAAATCTTATAACAAGCTAAATAGATGTGTCGAGTGCGTGAAAAATTGATGAGAAATGGCAAACTTTTACCGTTCAATTAATTCAACTTTGTGTTGAAACAAATTTAACTTAATTATCAAGATATCAAATGTCAAAGGTTAGAAACTTGTGATAAGTCTTCTACAAAGTGCTATTGAGAGGACTCTAAACTTTTCATAGAATTCGCGAGTGGAAAGATAGTGGCTCTAGTGCAACTTGAATGAATAAATATTCGGAGCGTTCCCGAGGTTTTTGTCACTTGCAAAAAGAGGCGCCATCGCGACTTACCCCGCTGAAAATTTTCTTTCAAACCGGTTACGCGTCCCTTTATCAGGACGAATATCTCTGCCAGTCGAGTCGCGCGTGATGTGGAAAAATTCGATCGAGCGTGACGTAGGGTTGACGAAAAAGCGCGCCGGTTGCCGGCGCGAAAAAGCGCCGCGTAATCCGGGCTTAAACGAGGGGCGCACGGCAATTGTCGATCTATAAATGTGTGCGAGAGCCCGAGAGGAATAAAATTTCGCTTCTGTTGCACCCACAATTTTTATCGCGTAAATGTAACCGGATAGTATTTTTCAAATTTCTCCCACTCCGCGACGCGCCTGTTTAATGCGCGAAAACCCGCCGCGCGGATCGCTGCGCGAAAAACTTTTCCCTTCGGCTTCTCTCGCTCTGTTTTCATTCAGATTGAACGAGGAAGCGACGACTCGTCGGCGAACTCGCTCGATTCTCCGACAGGATCGCGCGGCAGGATTCGTCTTGGTTTTCGCACACCGCTGAAAAATGATTGCCGAAGGGTCGGACCCCGAGTACGGAGCGCTGATGCATTCACAATAGCAGCGCGCGAGCGCCTCTTCATTCATTCGTTCGTTCACCGAAATTCACGAGCGTGAATCGGTCCGCACACACTCCGGACGCGCTACGGGGAGGAAGAGCGCGTGAATGTTCGCATTATGTGCGTTCGGTGCCGCGGCACGCAATGCGCCATTCTTGACGGAGAATAAAATATAATCCGAGGTTCGATTCACAGGACTCGAAACCGTTATGAGTACAATTCACTACGCCTATTCTCTAGTCACGGAAAGATGTCCCTCACATTTCGCGTTCGGAGAATAAGCGCGAGGATCTTTCCGTGCCGATGCGCGACATTATTGACATCGATTTTGCCGGCGCGATAAAAACATTTTATTCGTCGTGACGCAACCGGAAGTCCATAAAACCTCTAATAAGTGAAATCTATTTGCAAAGTCCGCCCGTCGAGAATGGCGCACTGTTCGAGATGTTAAACATCTCGTATGACAAAGATCGCCATACATCCCATTTTATTACTCAGAGACTTCCAAGCAAATATCTTACTTGTGATAAAATTCTTCAACTGCATTTAATGCGAGATACACGAGATACGGGAATGAAAAGTGTTTGTCATTGAAGTTGTGCACGATGCTTAGAATTGTCGTGACAACTCCGAAAGCGCGTCAAAGAGTTAGAAAACACCGACCGATGCTTGCGTGCGCGTGCGCGCGCGCGCGCGTGTGTGTGTGTGTATGCGTACGGACGAATCCCGAGGGATTCGGCCGCCGCCGTCTTGGAGAGCTGTACACCGCGTGCAGCGGCGTAGAAAAGAGAGTGCGAGAAAGAGCGATAGAGTGAAGAGCGACCGGTAGTCGTACACGTACCAACGACTATCTGTACTAGCCGTCTGTGTTATACGGGCTCGAAGAATATACGACAATAAGGATCGCAGCCGCTGCTCGTAGCGCGGTCCATACCGTATACCCCACAAGGAAGAGAGTTAATCGGCGAACGAACGGATGGACGAGGAACTCCCACGGCTTTTATGGCTCCGCTCGTAAAGATATACCTAAGGCTTTTTCCGTGTGGAACCTCCGGATCCCTCCTATTCCCCGCCGACTCGCCGACCGGCGTTTCCCTCCCTCTCCGCGGACACGCCCGGTCCAGGAACCCGGAGACAAGGGGCTCGCTCCCTCGCGAAGGGCGAGACGAAGAAAGAGAGAGAGGGGGGAGAGAGAGAGAAAGAGAGAGAGAGAGAGAGAGAGAGAATTATCGAAAGATCGAAGAGGGTAATCTAAGGGTCGATGTGAAAGATAAGTGAAGTGCAGGGAATGTTTTAACACTAGAATCGCGGCGGTCATTTTCTATCTCGGATCTTCAATGTTCTGTTATTTTATTTAAAATAGTGATATTTTTTTATTACATATCTACGAAATCTCGAGACCTTTAGATACGACTCCGAATAGCTTTTAAATTTAAGTCTGATATTTTTTTCCAGCGTATATTTAACTTTAGAAAAAAGAAAAAAAAAAAAAAAAAAACGCGGTTCCAACATTAAAGATGTGTGTCTAGGGTGCAGTTTGTTCCTAAAATATTCAACGTCACGAGACTTTGGGATAGAAAGGAAGCAGAAATTTATTAAACGCTGTTTTAATTTTTCATCCATAAAGGGAGGAGAGAAAGAGCGATCCGATCCCGACCGCAGGTAGAGCCGAGCGAATAGAAAGCGATATAATGGGAAGAAGAGGGTCCATTTCGATCCCGCGATCACGTTCTTCCTCGTTCCTTTCTCCTCCTGCGCCATTCGACTTTGTCCTCTCGGGATGCGTACGTCGCGAATTTCCACGGCGGATTTCGCTCGCTCGCTCAATGAAACGAATCAATTGCCAAGGGAGGAATGATTGGGGTCACTCGACAGTTCGGGGTTACGGAAAGGAACAAAGAGCACGCATGTTTTTCTCGAGCGTGTCTGTGCGACTGCGAGGAGAATTTGTTAGCGCTGCGTCGCGGAGTTCGTATAAACAAATGCACTTTCCTGATACACGATGTGTCAAGATGTCATTAGCATGTTCTTGACCAAGTTTTACGAATTGTTATTTAACGTTTCAACACGCGTGTTACGTCGCACCGAGTGAATATTTAGACGGAATGATTGTCAAACATGTTATCACGTAAATATCCAACATTTTGTGCATAACGCGATATCTTTGATCCTCGATCAGAAAAATTAATTATATCAAAGTGTAATTAATTATGAAATGCGATAATCAAATTTTTCAAACAATGAAGTGCTTTTCTCGCGAAGAGTGTCTTCCCTAAACAATTCTTGGAAAAATTTCATAAAGGAACTTCTGTCAGAATATTTTCATTGCACTTCATACACGCGCGCTAACAATTGTGCAAGACAGATGTCACAGACGATGCGCGCGTTATGCAAGGCGCTCCAAATTACATTAATGATTAGCCACTTATTTTACATCGCGATTTACATCAACGCGCGTGATTACACAAGCAAAAGGCGCAGCGAATTGTATTATTGCTGTGCACAGTGCATTTTTATGCGACAAATATGCGACATCGCGCGGCATCGATTACATTAATTAAATTATATTCTTATTCTACGGATGTATTGTACGGCATTCGCCGTGTCGCGTTGAGTGAGCGAGCAAAATCCAAGAAAGGATATAAGGATATAATATATAATTAAATGTAAAATTTAATTATACATGTGAAAAAGTTATATATAATTATATTATATTCCTTTTTTTTTATTATATCTTATATCCTTTTTCCCATCCAGTTCGATAGAAATCGGGAGAAGCAACGAAACATTTCAACATACTTTTCAAGCCCTACCCTATATATTTCCTAAAGGATTCGATTTTTTTCTCTTAATGATGTGAATGCGTTTCGAGCGAACGATTCTGAAAAATGGACCACGCCTTTTGCATCTCGCATAAGCAACGATGCGATGAGAACGACGACGACGACGATGATAACGACGACGACTCGACTGCGATCGATCCGGCAAAAATCGCCAACGTGCGATGAAGAGAGACGGAGAAGAAGGGGGGAGAGAGAGAGATATAGATAGATAGATAGATAGATAGAGAGAGAGAGAGAGAGAGAGATAGACACCATCGAATGTCCACCGAATACGCCCCTGTGTGAGCGAACCGAGGCCTGCATGCGACCAATCGATACCGTCTACCTACCGTTTGACAACCTCGACATTTCTCCGTGCACTCGTGTACCTCTCTGCCCTACCCCCCCCCCCCCTCTCACTCTCTCTCTCTCTTCATCTCCGTCTCTCCGCTTCGTATCGATAAAATCCATTTCTCTCCTTTTATCTCTTTCTACCTTCACCCGTCAGCTTGCCCCCCTTTCTCCTTCTCTTTCACTCATATCGATAAAATGCATTTCCTCTTTCTCTCTCTCTCTCTCTCTCTCTCTCTCTTATTCTCTTGCTCCCTTTTACACCCTATACGCCTCTATCCCTATAGCGGTATGCACGTCGAGAGCTCTTTGTTTTCGATGCCACGGTTCGTCGGCGCGATGAAATTCCGCTTTCATTCCGCGCCGGCATCGAACTTTGCGGCGATCGGCGCGTTTATTCAGCACGGCGAAGGGTCGGCGGATCGATGTTGCGCTTGATCTTCGATTCGTTCACCGGGGGAAAGCCCTCGGAACGAAAAGGAAAATTCCGAGTGATCGATATGAAGAAAACGGGGACGTCTGATGACAGTTTCATAAGATTTAATATTATAAGAGGACATCGATGTCAACCGTTCCACTTTTATTCAGCACAGATAAATTGGGCGAAGCGTAAAGCGAACGTCCGTCCGTGGGTTCTTGATTTTTCGAAACGAGGGCAATCGTCCTTCCGGTATATAAAAGGGAGAAAAAGGGTGCGCGGACGGCGATCGATGTGACACGTTAGCTTTTTAACTAGGACGAAGGGCGCGCGTTCGAAGTGAAAGGAAAAGTCGGTGCGATCGATGGCGTCTGCGGTGTTGCTAATTAACACGAAGGGCGCTCTCTCAGAACGAAAGGAAAAGCTAAGCGCGCGCGATCGATGCGTCCTTGATTTTCTCGACTGAAATAAAGAGTCCTCTTAAGACAAGAAAGAGTAATCTCGCGCCTCGACTTTACTTCGATTTTCTGATTTCGCCCGCGTGACGCGTTCGAGCAGAACGGCACACATCTGCGCAATCGATGCAAATTAATCCTTTCGCTGTTATTCCTGAAAAACTTCTCTTTCCGAACGAAATAAAAAGTATATTTGGACAAAATATAACAGTAACGTAGGCGTATTTACTCATCTGTATAAAAATATAAAATATTTAGATTTCTATCAATTTTCATATTTAAGATACCGTGGTGTTTTTAATTCTTAATCGAATAAATTAATTGTATTAACGTCACGTTTCAAGAACTAATTGTATCGAGAATCAAAGTCTATTAGCGCTAATTGAAATTCTATTTTTAATAATAAAATACTTTTTTTCGTGGAGAATATTTTTCTGGAAAAGTTCTTCAAAAAAATCTTGTTTACGGTACAAACATCGTTCTATATTATACATATATATGTATAAATATAAAGGTTAGACTTTTTGCCCATTGAAAGCGAGAGATTAGAGTTTCGTCAGATAAAAAAAGGCCTTTTCCATTTTCGAGAGACGAATTACATGAGAGAAAAAAGAAATGTCGACTCTTAATTTCGCAAACTGACAATAAGCCTGTCTTTCGGGAAGAATCCTTTCAGATAAACGAAGGATATATCTTCGCGCGAGAGAGTGCGAGAAAACAATTCCTCGCGATTAACGTGTCTTCAATCTTCTGACTTAGGAGACCCAACGCGATTTGTCTTTATTGCCGATTTTTCAAATCAGAGGGACACATTCGGGAGGCAATTTCACCAATCATTTATAACTTTCCGAATGGAAACGATGGAAACAACGTATCTCGGACGGGAGGGAAGATTCTTCTAGCGTCTTGTAACACCGTTCCGACCTCGTTTCAAAAATGACGGCAGGACAAGGTTCTGACTTTCTCTCTGTCTCTCTCTCTCTTCCTGGCATCATGTCGCCGTGGACTTTGTATGCCTGACGTGTGTCTCGTGTCAAAGGTCCCGTCTACGACACCTCTGTCCCCTCTTTTCCGCTTATCGTTTAACGCTGTGTGACGTTCCCTTTTTTGTCCTCTGCCTCTCTGACTCCTCTTTCCTCATTTCACTTTTTTTGTATTTCTCTCTGTTCTTGTTGACTTTTTCTCTCTATCTCTTTCTTCTCTGCCAACATCTTCCACTCGCTCTTCTTTTTAATTTTTTCAGACCAATTCTTCTCATCCAAAATTTTAAATTGATCAACATGTGCTTTCTAAACAAAAATTAGCAACTAAATTTTTTTTTTTTTTAATTTTTAGTTAAAATCCATCTTGAAGTATCCAAAAGAGACGATCAAAATACACCGATGTACAGGATTAGGGAAACTATTCCATAAATCCTCGTCCCTCTCTCTCTCTCTTTCCCCCTTCTCTCTCTCTCTCTCTCTCTCTCTCTCTCTCTCATTCGTTTCGGTTTTCTTTCGTGTGTTCTTTTCTCCAAGTTTCTGCTTCGAATATCTTTCGCTTGTAAATATTAAACACTTCCTTCTTATTTTACTTTCTCAGAGACGTATTCGAGTTCGAAATCTGAGCTCTAAATCTTAATAGCCTATTAAAATACGCTTTCTAAATACTTTCCAAATAAAAATTTGCATCCAAATCCCTTTCTTTCTCTCTTTTCCTATTGACTATTGTTATATATTATTGTTAATATCGTTTTATTTCTTTTTTTCCAACGTGTTAGTTTTATGATACCTTTTCCGATAGTTACACCGGTACGCGCGATTTACCTGTTGAATATCTTGTTTGTCTTGTTCTGGCGGGGTTTGCCCCAGATCAATAAATTGATATCTCTCTCTCTCTCCTGCTCCCACCCCCCTCTCTCTCTTCCTGTCTGCCTATCTGTATTCTTTGTTCTTCCCTCTTTTTCTTTTTTTCTTTTTATCCATCTCTCTTTCTCTCTCTTTCTCTCAAACGTAGTGTCCTCTTTCCGGGTTTCGGAGGATCGTGGGAGTCCGCGGAGGGAAACTGGTGGGAAACACGAGGCTAGCCAAACCAACTAACTACTACGCTAACGTTATTACGAATAGGTCAGAGCAGTGAGAAAACGCGAGAAAATGCTGTAAAAAGAAAAAAAGCGGAAAAACGCAATAAAAAAAAAAAGAAGTAAACAAGAAGGTATTATACCTACCTACGCATTTAAAGTAATGTACAAGTCTCTAGTGTGATACATTTCTACGCTTATTCTCTAACTTAGTAGTCGAAAAGTCTAAAGTACGGATACCTCGTTGTGTGTGGTTAGTAACGAAGAGAACGAAAATAAAAGAAAAAGAGGCGAAAGGGGGGGGGGGGGAATAAACGCGAGGAGAATGAAAAGAGAGAACGGAAATAAAAAAAGGTAAAAGAGAAAAGAAAATAAACAACCAAGTAGTCCTGTAACAAAGTAATAGAGTAAACGCGAGCGGGCGGGAAAAGAGAGAAAAAAGGGAGGAGGCAAAGAGAGACGAAAATGTGGAAAATATGGAAAAGAGAAAAAAAAATCAATCCGCGTTTATATGCATCAACTGTACGTGTACGCGTGCGATTGCTACTCCGCCATTACCACTTCCGTATATCGCGTATCATTTCCACCGAGACCATACACTTCTCCTTCGCTCGTCTCTTATCTCGACGCTTATCTTCGGAAGCATCGGCGGAAATTTATCTTCGTTGCGTTAACAAAATGAAAAACGACGAGATGATTAGAGCTGTAATTGATGAGTGGGAGATCGCTCGTACGCGATGCGCGCACATATATAGGATGCCTCAGAAGCTCACGTCAGAATTTTTTAACGATGAGCTAATAATAACGACGTCGATTTTCGCTTGGGAAAGAAATTTCGCGAAGGTGCAAAATTCATCACTTTTAATGTATCATAGAATTATAAAATTAAAGTATTCTAATACCAGAACATCACTGGTTGAGATTATATTTTAGTATCGTTGCGGTGTCGCTCTCAAGGGAGAAGATTTTATTACGACTAAAGCTGATTGGGGAGTACTTAACTTATTGTGACTGGCGTATGATATTATACTAAGTATTAATACCTAATAATAAAAGTGAAATCGATAAGGAAGTAAATACAGCTGAGGATAAATTATCACGGAGATTGAGCGAGGTATGTGCGATAGATCCTATTAAGAAGTGCCTCACACGCATATATTTTCTTAAAGCATTTTAATTATTTTAGGTTTTTCGATTAAAATAATTCTGATAATTTGTCCTCGAATTTCTGAGTTACCCTGGTATGCGCACATACATACGTATCAATTTCGATCCTACCGGTCGAGCGAAGGAGAAGCGTAACTTTCGGACGTCAGCGGACGTCACAGAAAAGTCGCGGACTGGAAATGCATGTTACTCATTCGAGCGATTAATACGAGAGCCAAACTATTTGAGACTTAGACTATAAGAAGAAAAAAAAGAACAATGCAGCGAGCAAGATCTATCGACAGATCGAAAATTGGATTGACGATTGCGTAAATGCCACGTATGGATCACTAATTAGTAAATTAGACGATGCGTGTATGCGTGCGTTTGTGTGAAAGTGACCGAGTGTGTGCGTGTGTGCAGGAGCGTGCTAATGGTCGAGACAAGAATGCTCGGCGTGTAATATTCGGCATACAATGTACATAGTTCTGTATATACGAGCGAAACACTGACTGTACAATACCACCCAAATATATTTATATTTCATGTTAAAATTACTCTAGTAAGATACTTCATTCTGTGGACGACGTCAATGCCACACGTATACTTTAGCCTGTCCTTTTTTAGTCCATCGAAGTACTTTATAGCCCAAAATATTTTATATATAAAAATTGTAAATAAAAAATATATAATTGCTAATAAAAAATTAAACTTTATTAATCGGTAATCTAAATTTAGACAAAAATTACAGTTTATTTAGTTAAATTTTATTTTTAAACGTTATTGATTTCCGTTAATGTCAACAGATGAAAATGTTCTAGGATACTCAAAGATTTCTTACATGAGGAAATATTTTATATAAAAATTAAAAAAAAAAATAATAAATAAGAAATTGGTAATCTAAATTTTAACAAATTACATCTAGTCAAATTTTATTTTCTGATTTTTATGAATGTGAAATAAAAATATTCCGAGATATTCTGTTTTATATCCCAAAGAGTATTATATACAAAAATTCTAAATAAAAAATAATCATTAAGAAATTAAATTTTACTAATTAATAATGTAAATCTAGAAAAATTGCAATATTTTAGATTTTATTTTCACAGTTATATTACTATTTTCGTTACTGTCAAAAAAACTGCTTCTTCAAAATTGCGACAAAAATCAGCGTATATAAATACACGTATGTAAAATAGATTATGAAGAGATTTGCCTTGCTCAATAGTTATTTTCGTTCTCATTAAATTTAGAGATCGAAACTTAAATTCTTCGAGAAGTAAAAGTGATAAAATTTGCAAAAACTCATGTCGTCATATATTATTTTCATTCCTTTGTTCTTCGGGTTTCAATGTTTGACTCCAAATCTATACGAGTGGGAAAAATTGAAAGTGAGAAATAAAGGGATTTCAGATCAGTACGACATCCGTTTTCGGATTGTTTAATTTTTTCGATAAAAGCAAAAGCTTTGTTCGAGATAGTTTGCTCGCTAACACTATCGTATGTATTATATCTCTCCGCCTTTTCTTTCAAGTGAAGTAAAATATATTTTTTTTATATACGTCAATCCTTGATTTTTCTTTACGAATAACATTCTCAATATAAATAAGTAGAAATTTATTTGCATTAACATATTTCATGTGGAGACCAAGGAACACATCGCAGCCTGTTACCGATAAATCACGTGTATAAAGGACTATAAAGCGCGGCATTCTGGGGAGTCGCAGTCTCTCGACGGACGCGTTAATTAAAAACTGTCGTATCCAATTACCGAAGCCGGGGGCCGTCGTGCGGATCAGCTGCGGTCCGCGCGCGCAACCGGCTCTCGCTTTCATTGTCGAGACTGAAAGGGCTGCCACGAAGGGCCGAAGGAAAGCCCCTGGCCCGGACGTGCACCGCCGACCACGACGATGAGAGGAAGAGCGACGCAAAAGAGAAGAGAGAAGAAAAGAGTATATAGCGTGTGCGATGGCGACGTGCCAAGGGTTGCGGCAACGGATTTCGCCGGCGAAATAATAACGTCGGCGAAGAAAGAGGGGGAAAAAGTGGTAGAAACTAGTCCCGAATGGCGATAGTCAACGAAATCGCTATCTCCTTATTTCCCCCTTTTTTTTGTTTATTTTTCTTATTTTGCATCTCCCTTTGGTACGTTGCGAAAATTGCATCAAGCTCGAAAGAGGTAAGCCATTAAACTTTTTGGTATAATTAGATGGCGTCTGTATAAAAGTTTGGTTGAAATTGTTCCGAGTTGAGTTGATATTCTCGGGAGGAAAAAAGTCTCTCACACCTTAAAAGCATTTGTACGTCTAAATCGGCGCGCGATTACGCGAAAGTGTTAAGCTTAATTTGACGAGATATTTAATTTTGGAAAAGCGGCAGAGTTAAAACAAATTCGACGCGACAAATTTTATCCCTCTTCGATATCCCGGGCGTTCCATTTTCAACGGTTCACCCGGTATCAGCGGATTATCGCACGAAGAAAAAAAGGAAGTCGGCGAAGGGTTTCCGGGCGTGAGGGAGGGGGGGAATCGCGTCTCTCTCGCTTGCGGTTTGCGCGAAGGCGACGTGACGAAATCAAGCTTCGTGGACCTTTAGCGTTCCGGCCTCGACCCGGCGGGATGAAATTGCATATTTAAAGGCTGCAGTTGCGAAACGTCAGCGACTCTTGTACGATTTCCTCGTGTGCGAATTTATATCCTCCTCCGCGGCCCCTCGCGCCCCCGTTCGTCAAGCGCTTGTCTTTCCTCGGAGAGCTCGAATTATATACAGCCGCGGAATTCTTCGCTCATTCTTTTCGCTAATGATCGTTATTCAAGCGGCCAACCGTCCTCGCGGAAACGCAACGTGGCGAATACCACGCCGCGCGCGCGCGCGCTCTCGCAGTTTCGCGAAAATTTATTATAAGCATTTTGCAGACGATAAAATATTCCCATGCGGGATCCGCCGAGGAATATTTCACGGACAAAGCCTCGGATGATGTATCTGTCAACGTAAAATCGACCCGAAATTTATCAGCAGAAAAATAATAGAAAAAGAGATTTTTTTAACTCATACATATATGCATTTATCTCTCGCTTATATGTCGAATAATTTATAATCTGCTGAGTAAGCAATATCAGAAAAGACAAAATTTTTATATTTCTCAAATTCATATCACAATGCGATAACATTATGATAATTTTTGATGTGATAATTTATAGATAATATTATGATATGATAATCCGTATTTACTAAATATACATATATAAGAAATTATCAAATTTAATTTATACAATTAAAATATATAATGTTATTTATATATGCTCGTCCCGGCTGCATGCGTGACCACATAAATACATCTGCATTTGCTAAATATAATAAATTACTAAATGAGAATTATATATAATTCATTAAATATGATAAATTATACGTAATAGTCAATTTAATTTAAAAAAAAATATCAACCGATTAATAAATGTACACGTATCCAGAATAAAGCGCCCGATGTTAGATTGGATGTTAAATGTAACAGTGTGACAATGCTGCGCGTGTAAAATCCCGGCGAGTCGCAATCGGCGGCTTCGCTTTGCGCGATTAGGCGGAGTCGCGCGGCGTGGACCCCGGGCGATGCGATGCGCAGCACGCGCGCGTGCTCTCGGGCTCTCGCGACACCATCGATCGTCGTCTCTCCTCTCCTTAAGGCGAAAGAAGGCACCATTCGCGTTCGATTGCATCTTCAAGTGCAAGGCGAGGTGGCCGTTGCTTGCCGGCCGCGTGCGGCCGGGGCCGCATGCAGCGCGGGCGGGCATATAAATCAATACGAGAGCAGCCAATGTCACTCTCCTGCGAGAGAGGCTCAAAAGCGGTTGAAATGGGAGATATTATTTTAGGGATGCCCCACGTAAGCCGGACGTCCCTTTTTAGCCGGAGTCCCGAATCTGCTAGAGCATCTGAATATCGAGTTTCGCTAAGGATCTATAGTAATATATACTTGGAAAAGTTTCCTTTCTTCTGTCAGTCACTTTGACATATTAAAATCGCATAGCGCGAGATATTTAACGGAATCAATATTGTATTAAAATCTATTTATCACTTTTTTCGCAGTTGCAAAATATGAGTTTTCAATCTGAGCAAATTTTAATTTGAATTTCAGAGATATATCGGGAAATTGAAACGGAACTTTTTTGTGAATTAAGCGCACGATGAAAAAATAAAGCATTATTGTATTGAAAATCCAATTAAAAACTTTTTTCCGTTTAATTGAATATATTTCAAATTGCATACCGCGAGGTGTTTAATGTAATCAAAATTGTAATTAAAGTCGATTTTACTACTGTTCGAAATTTTCTAAAATGTAAGAGTTTCAAATCTGCATGCAATTTAATTCGGATTTCGGAATTATCGGTGAATTGATATGGAGTTTTTTCACAAACCAAGCATGTAATAAGAATAAAGAATAAAGCATTACTGTGCAGAAAACTATATTTTATCGAATGTTCGCAAAATTTGTAAAAAGAAAAAGAAGCGTAGTTTTTTTATTCTAATCAAAATATTGTCGTATTCATGTCCCCGGCGACCTTTTTCAGATTTTCGAGCGTGTCCTTGCGCGATCGCGAACAATACGCTAATAAGAAAGACCTTAAGCGTTCCGCGCCGTTAGATGATTTATGTTTATACCGTTGACCGAGTGATGTTATAAATACTCGGTGTCCCAGAACTCTCGACTTTAATTTCAATGACAAATTCTTTAACCGATTCGGCGGCGCCGATCGTTACTGGAAAATTCCAAGGAAGATTGTTCAATTCGAAAAGAATAAAGTTTAGTACGAATTTAAACTTCAATTAACAGTAATGCTTTATTCTTTTTCGATTCGCTGATCGCTGTGCAACTTTCCGCGCCGTGAGGCGTCGAGAAAAAAATTGTTTGCACATTCGAATTAGATTTAATTATTGTGATAAAGTAAGGAGGGATTTTTTACGACACTCTGCATATATGTATGTACGTCAGCACGCGCGTCATTGCGTTGATTCGACGTAAGTGCGATGGCGCACATAAAAGGTGCGACTAAGATACTCGCTCGAGTTACGACAGCGTGCAATGATAAGTCAGCTGCGAGATAATCGCTGCGCAAAAGCGAGGCTGCTCTTTATGATCATTTGTGAGAAATCTCGGAATATCTATCCCGTGTAATTGCTCCTCGCAATCTTTACGGCGACTTCGCTCGTCGGTACCGATGGCTCGGAGCTATTCGCGCGAATAATTACGATAACTACGATCGCCTTTTTTCTCGACTTTATATCTTATTCTTGAACGAATTAATTTTCTAAAAAAAGGCCACAGTGACTTTATTAATACTATAAAAACCGCAATTTGTCATGCGTCGTAAACGAGTTATAAAAAGGCATGGAAGCTACTGATCGAGATAAATTGTAAATTTCAAGAAATGTCAGATTGTTTTGCCAAGGGAGGAAAAGTTTTTATCGCGATAAGATATTTTTATCATCATCCTCGCATACATCTCAAATGAGACATTGTCGTTTCCATAAGATAGAACCTCGGAGGTATGGCGCGTTTTACAATTTTTTTATATCTTTTATTCTTGCGTATCACATGAGGTTTAAATGTATTTTCTAATAATACACAATTTTGTAGCGCGTTACACTCAAAAAAATGATCTTGCAATAATAGCTAAAATTTTCTAGGTGTAAAAAATTAACTAAAACAGATAAATGATTAGCAACTGTTGTGATATTGCATATGTAATTACTTAATCAGTTTAGATGACAGAAACAGAATATATATCTGTATTGTTTGTGAACTTTAAAAAGAAAGTTTCTCTAAAGCGCCTATCTATATAAGATCAATCACGTGTTAGATCATGCAATGAATAACATTTAGCAATGGTACCTAAATTTTTCAGAAGCTATTGCTAGAACATTACTGCTATAAATTCTGTATGTGACAAACAATGTTTTCACAGATACGAAAAATAGCGATACATTCTTGTTGCAATATCTAGAAATCTAACTACATCAGCGAAATATTTTTTTGAGTGTAACATTACTGATAGTATCACCATAAATTGATATACAATGACGTGCAATTTATGAATATTAATGAAGGCACGAAAACGTATCAAACGGTGAATGAGTTTTAATGATAATTGATATACTTTGAGAACCCTACGAATAAAGATATAGTATATCCTATTTCTACATGCCATTATGTTCAAGCACGTCATATCGTATTCCCCCCCGTTACGAGAAATCCCGTTGATACACACGCCGCACAAAAGAACTGGTCTGAAAGAGTTGCATGTGCCGAAAGCAATTGCGCAAAGCGTATAATAATTAATGATATCCATAGACGGCGTTTTTCGCCGCCGAGCGGCGTTCACCTTTGACATTGACTTTCGCGTTTATACCATTGACCTTGCGCGACGCAGATTTATATATAACCGTCCGGAAAAGCACGGCGGATTTTCTGCAGCGCCGGGGATCGTAAAATATTTCCGCGCGAATATCTTGCTACAGAAAATTTTCCTTATTATTTTGCATCTTCTTCATCGGTTCTTTTTTCTGCAAAAATGCTATCGCGACGTGTTAATGCGTTGGGAAATCCTGAAGCGCGATAAGAGGCAAAAAAAATACGTGTTTTTGCATTGCAGAGATGTACTTGTTTGGTTTTATGTATTTGCGTTTCGTAGAATACTCTTTCAAGAACCGCGAGAGAAGTTCTCCATAATACAAACGAATTATTATATGAAAAATATCGTGATTTGGATTCTTATGCTCGTGCTCGTCCACAATGGGCCATCCACGCATTCCTGTCAAGGATTTTACGACCTTAGATAACAACGAACTGTTTTCATGTGATTGCATTTTCAATGTAGCCAACGACCGCAGCCAATGGCTGAACTGGATATATCTCGACTTTAAAGTATATCCTTATTGGCTAGAAAACGCCGAGGAACATTGCAAATTTATTATCGAGTATAATTATTAATAAGTATAGTGATAAAATCCAGTAATGTGGAATAAGTTATTGATTTCAGATCGACGATACTTGCGATGGTTTGTATTATATTGTATGTCACATATATCACATAATATATGTATATTAATTAATTCTACAGCAGTTAATTATAAAACAATGAGATTTGTCATACCTGGAATGCACATATCTGGTGATGATCGCGTATTCATTGCTTCGCCGCTGCACCTCGTCGAAAAAATAACCTATCATGTGCGACAACGTTATCGATCGAATCCGGGCTACTGAAAGGGATCACCGACACTGCAGTGGCAATATTTGCGTGAATAGCGATTGTACAATGTTTATGTTATGACTAGCACTTTATAATACACTTTCAATAACTTTTCACACACAATATTTCACTTCTTGCACAGTAACAATACGAAAAATACGAAATGAGTTGAATATCATCTGAATGTGGCGGTGATCGCGAACGTGAATTTCTATCTATCGAAGTGTGAATTGCGATTCTCGAACATCGAAACAATCGACGAAGCGCGCCAATTACGTAATAATGATTATTATTAAATTCGTTATAAATGCATTTCTTGCATTCATCAAACAAATATATATTTAATCTTTGAAGAAAAGTAGAGAACAAAGAATATATTAAGAAAAGTGTTATTAAAGTGAGAAACTATTATTTAACATGCATAAACAAAATTCTAAAAATATTTTAATAAATATTAAAAATAAATCAACATTATCACACAAAAATTCTATGCAGCTAATTAAAGCAATAATATTTATATATATATACCTAGTTATAATTTTGCATTATTGTTGCAGTTTGGCAGAGACGCATAACCTGTATATAAAATATATATACATGTTGATCAAATCTGAAGACCGATTGCCGGCGCTATCACATAATAATGAGTGCAAGTACGTAATGTTTATGTATTACGACGGATATTCGACACTTTACGACAAACAATCACCTTAAACAATCGCGAAAAGATTTGAACGCAACTTTTCATTGCAACAAGTCCGGAATGACTAACTGCCATACTATCGAATCGCAATATTGCGATTCTCGAAATAAGGAAAGTCAAGTATTTAATATAAAAATAAGATCCCAAATATTTTAGTAGAAATTAAATACGGTTAAAATCATAAATTAATTGCAATAATTTATTTAATGTAATTCTCCTTATTTTGAAAATAATATAAAATGTAAAAAAATACGGTAAAAATAAAATTTGTTTATAAAATTTCGTTCCTCGTGTCCACAGTCAATCCAGTTCGCTTGTTCCATGATTCACGCAATGTCATTGATACCGGCGAAGGCGAAATTAGGTTAGGTGACAACCAACGCCTCTAGTGGTAGTAATTCACCGCATCGTTTAGCTTCGGAGTCGCGCGAATTCTTACATTATTCTCGAAGAGGAAGGGAAATTATTTCTCTTTTGTCATGGAATCGATAGAGTTGACGCAGCACTTGAAGAAGATCAAAATTCCGCAGTCTGGCGACAAAATATACAAGGATGAGTGCGTTTACTCCTTCGATACACCAGTAAGACATCTCCTCCTCCTTTGTCCTTTTGCCTAACAACACAACCCGGTGAAATTAACGAACATAATCGTTACCGGCAAAAATTTTTTTTCTATTTAAGGACTCGCCTTCGGGTCTCTATGTTAGTCTCACATCCTTTTACGGCCTGGGCCAGGACCATCTTATGCGGTACTATACTCAGACTCATGATCCTGTGTATCTTCACATTAAACGCACCAAAAAAGAGGTAATTTAAATCATTCCAAAGCAAAAACTAACACACAATTTTTATATTTTTTATTAAGATACAATGAACAATAAACTATGTAAGTAAAGTTTTATGGGAACTTCTACTAGAGACTTTATGTACTTTTTTTATAATTTTTTCTGACTTGTGTAAAATATTTTGTAGATTCCATCTGATCAACAAGGAGATGGTCCTGAAAAAAAGATCACGCGGCTGGCAATAGGAACAGTCGGTGGATTCATGCCTGATCAACAAAAATATACTTATGAAGAGGCCTATCAGATTGTCATTTTACCAAATTTTGTAAAGATTGATTATCCTGAAGGCAATTTGCCTCATAAGGTAGGATTTATCTAAAATTGTTACATATAATTATTGATTAAGTCATTGAAACTGTTGACAGGTGGAACAAGCAGTGGAAGCTATATTACACATGGAGGGAGCATGGGCAGCAGCACAGATAGCACATACATGGGACGGAGAAGTTAGAGCGAAGTCGAAGTGAGTCAATTGCGGCGTTTATTATTAATGAAATGATTTTGATTAATTGCAATGACATTTAATATTGATAAGATCTTTTATTTTGAATAAGAATGTAAAGATTGTTTGCACTTTACAGACATGCTGCAAATCTGAAGCAGCTGGACAATGGCAAAAAGATACCACCGAGCGGTTGGAAGTGTGAAAAGTGCGACCTCACACAGAATCTCTGGCTAAATCTGACTGATGGCAGTATACTTTGTGGTCGTAAGTTTTATGACGGAAGCGGCGGCAATGGCCACGCAATGGAGCACTATCGCACAACTAACTATCCTTTGGCGGTGAAGCTGGGCACGATCACTAAAGGTGGTAAAGCCGACGTGTACTCGTATGATGAGGATGACATGGTGGACGATCCAAACTTAGCAATTCATCTGTCGCATTGGGGCATCAACATCTCACAGATGGAGAAAACGGAGAAGTCGATGATCGAGCTGGAACTGGATCTAAATCAAAAGTTTGGCGAATGGGTGTCCCTCCAAGAAGCCGGCAGTAAATTGACACCGTTATACGGTCCCGGCTACACCGGCCTGACTAATTTGGGAAATTCCTGTTACCTGAATAGCGTCATACAAACATTATTCATTGTTCCGGATTTTATTAATAAGTACGTATATTCTGATGGATAATTTCTTTGCGAATTATATTTATTTCGAATAATTTTCGACAATTGTTATTAAATTTTAGATATGTCGACAAGGCGCCCGAGATATTTCAAAACAATTACTACGATGCACCGTTGAATGTTAACGTTCAAATGTGAGTCATGGCGTTCTTAATGTAATAATATTTAACGACTGTCTAAAATATAATCCAAGAAATCTATTTTTAGGGCAAAATTGGGAGTTGGTTTGCTCTCCGGCAAGTACTCCGAGCAGCCGAGCAAATCTGGTACAGACGACGAGTCGCGGCAAGGTATTCCCCCAAGGATGTTTAAGGTCCTGATCGGTCGCGAGCATCCTGGTTTTTTCTCGAATCGGCAACAAGACGCTCAGGAATTTCTCCTTTACCTCATTAACTTACTCAATGTAATTATTAATTTAACTTTTGGATTTGCGTTAAACTTATCTGACAATAATTCTAACATCTGGGAATTGATTAAATAGCGCAACAGTCGGCACGAGGTATGCCCAACAGAATGCTTCAAATTTAAAGTGGAGGAAAGATATCAATGTGGCAAATCTAAAAAAGTTAAGTACACTTATCGGCCGGAATACATTCTGCCGCTGCCAATACCGCTGGAGGCTGCAGTGAACAAGGTGAATACATTAAACAGATTTGATTAGTCTTTTCGAATAGTCATGTTTTCATCACTTAATGTAAATGATATATCAAGGATGAAGTGGCTGCTTATGAGGCTCAGAAGAAGGAAGCCGAAGAGAAAGGACAGAAGCTAGATTCCAATACTCTTGTGAGACCCCGTATAAAATTGTCGTCATGTCTGGACAGTTTCATTCGTTTGGAAATTGTGGAACAGTTTTATAGTTCAGCGTTGAACGCGAAAACAACGGCATTTAAGTGAGCGCTATTTTCATAATCAAATGTTATACTATTCATTTTAACATTTTACATCTTGATTTCATTATTAACCGCATTATAATTTCAAATTTTCATCTCTCATTTGTATAATCGTTTTTTTAGTTTTATTATCTTTTATGTAATTTCTTTTTCAGAGTGACGAGACTGGCCAGTTTCCCGGATTATTTGCTGATTTACTTGAAAAAATTCACAGTTAAGGAAGATTGGACGCCCATCAAATTGGATGTGGCAGTAGAGATGCCGGATACGGTGGAGTTGAACTTTCTGCGCGGAAACGGTCTGCAGCCCGACGAGAAATTACTGCCGGACGGCGCACCGCCGCCGCCACCGGTTTACGACGCGGTTCTTCTGAATGAACTGACGGACATCGGCTTCCCGCTGAACGCTTGCAAGCGTGCCTTGTACTTCACAGAAAACAGCAACATCGAGGCTGCAACGGACTGGTTGATGGAGCACATTTCGGATTTCGACTACAACGAGCCGTTTATACCACCAGGAGTTGATATTAAGCCAAGTAAGAGTCGCTTCAATGTCATTACTGATCAATCAACTTCGTTTAATTAATTATCGATTTATGTCAGGCGACGATAAGTTTGAAGCGGATCAAGCTGCTTTGGAAATGGTAATGGCCATGGGCTTTACACGGGAGCAAGCAACGAAAGCGCTCAAGGCGACTAACAATAATTTAGAGCGTGCGGCTGATTGGATTTTCAGTCATCAGGCAGAACTTGATGCCCAGGAAGTAGATCCTACGGATGGGACTCGGATAGGAACGAATACCCCGGCTGAAGAAACATTCAAAGACGGAAGCAGTCGTGAGTCATAAAGTCCTATACTTCTCAAACTGAATTGTATGAAAAAAATAAACAATCGCTTATAAACAACATAGACAAAATATTGAACTAATAACGCGAGTAAAGAATTAGTGCTGCTACATGAGTTTTTTTAACGACATTTACAAAAAGTGTACAAAATTATTACAAAATTCGTAAATATTCACAATAACTGATATATTAAGAAATATAATAGAAGAGCATTAAGAGCCCTCGCAGGATGTTAGTGCTAAATTTTTAATTTTTCTTAAAGAAATTAATATGAGACAGTTAGATTGTACACCGATCTCAGATCGAGATACTTAAAGTGTACGAAAATTTAAGTACATTGTTCTCATATATGGAGAATCATAATGTACATATAGGAACTTATATATTATTACGAAATGTAATTACTCTATGCATCTTTTTATTTGAGATTATCGTATATTTTTGTGTTTTTAGGATATAAACTAGTGGGCTTTATATCGCATATGGGTACATCGACGATGGTAGGCCATTACGTTTGTCACTTACTCAAGGAAGATCGATGGGTGATATTTAATGATGAAAAAGTACGCAATATTTATTTCTAATTTCATGTATTTTTAACAAAATCGCGTTTCGTTTACACAAATTTATCGTTACAGGTCGCTTTGTCGGAAAATCCACCGAAAGAATTGGGATACATATACATGTACCAACGAATCAATAATTAATATATACTGTTTTGTATAAAGATGTTCAATAATAAAATACGATGCAAATGCTCTTCATATTATGTGTATATAATACATGCAACAAACGTGCGCCAAAACAATATGTCGAATAATATGATCAACTTATTTACGATACCAGGGATGCAGTGAGGACACAGCATACAATGTGAAACTTTCACTTTATTTTCTAACAATGGCACAATTCTCAACATGTTCTAAAATGCTTTGCAGTTATAATTATCAATTGAAATATTCTTTTCTTTCTTATAATTGTTTTTCTATAAATATAAATTCAAAAAAGCAGACTTTTATTTTTAACAAACGGTTTATAAATGCATATACATAGTCTCTCGGAATCTATGGCAATGTACAATCTTTCGCGTGTTAATCGATTTAACATCGAAATAATCGTGAAATAATACATATATTTTGATTAATACATATCTTTTGATCCTACATATATATTTTTCTCTGCATAAAGTCTCTCTTAGCCTAAGTACATGGAAAGATCCAAAATTTTCTTTGGAGACGGATTCATTTAATACTTTATGTTTTGTGTCAAGTTAACAGGCACTATAACAGGCTCCAGGAGTGCACTTGTATTTATCGAACTGCTTATGATATATATTTATGTATTTATATGTGTAAAAAGCTTTGAAAAAAATATTTCGATCTAACAGTAAGTAGAAGGCCACCAGCTTAGAGCAGTTAGAATAATAGAGAAATAGCATTTTTCTTTGCGGAAGAGGAGAGAAATTCGATGATTTTCCAAAAATTTATAAATTATTTTATAAATTATATATATTCACTATTCGCGTGTGCTATTCGCAATTCACTTCTCGTCCTCGTATTATTACAACCTAAAAATATTTATAATACTATATATTTACAAAGAAGTGCGTCGTGTGAGAAACACTCCGCCGCAGCATATATCGGCGTACAAAAAGCTGTAAATGACAACTTTCACGCTTTTACGTCACGCACGTAATAATCACGTAATATACTTTTCACGCAAATAACTTGTATTACAATACAAATATCTTTGTTTTACAGGCTTTCGGCATAAGTATATTTATCATGCAGGCACAGTGATTGGTCAGGTTTTAAACTTTTTAGCATTTACTCTCCGAAACGATTAAAAATCCTTGTATTATTATCCGTTAGCGCTAAAATCGCCGAGAAACAAGATGAGATAAGACGAATAATATTATCAAAAAAATTAGCAACTTTTTTCAATAAATAGCAATTATAATTCCTGTCAAAATTTTTTTTTTGTAAAAAGAAATCTATTTGCAAATTTTCAACCAATGTCTATAATACAAATATAATCAAGTTAGAAATAGCATTTCAACGAATTACACTCCTAATTTGAATGGTCGATTGTGATACAGATATTATTGACAATAATTGAACTTTTGAGTTTCGTCACCGTAAAATTGGTCATTGCGTTTAACACGATTAATATTAATATTGCATGAAATATATATTATATATAGGGCTGGGCAAACACATTTGAAATACAAAATACAAAATACTAATAATTTTAGTATTTATTGCAAAATATCTTTAATTTTTTTATTTAAAATACAAAATTTTTGTATTTTAAATCGAAAATTAAAAATTAAAAGTATTTTGTATTTTATAATTTAAATATCAAGATTGTGTTAGCATTGTACATTTTGTATTTCAAATAGTTTATTGTATTTGAAATACATTTTGCTCAGCCCTGATTATATAGAATAACTGATTTTAACCGGAAAACTTTCAAATGCGAAATAAGCGCACAATGTGATTTGTGGAATCGTTAAAGCATAATAGTACCGTTATGGCAGAGTACACGCTAACGAGAGTAAGTAATTAAAACATGTATATTCAATTATGGTACACAGTCTCGGATAACTCGTCAGACTTTTAACTGGCCGTACGGATTTGTTGTCTTGTATTAACGCTACCGTCGATGATACTCACCGACGGTGGAATGGCGTAGATGATTTGATTACCGTCTTTCTTGAACGTGGGCTCGCTCACGTCAGGCATCACTTCGATGCGCAATAGTCTGCTCTTGTTACCCAACATGCACTTGAATTTTACGTCTACCGTGACGTGCAGATCGGTGCCGCGTTGCCTATCGACAAGAAATAAATCTCATTATTATGCACATTCTGGAAAATAAGATTATTTTGGATAATTAAAAAATAGATTTCGGAATTTGCTTCAATTGTTCATCAAAATTTTCGAAGGCTACAACTTCTGTTGTAGCGAGTATTTATACATATGTTTATTATACGTATTCAGAAAAAAATGTACTTTAAATATGTTCAAATAATATTTTTGACTCACTGGTAATATCGATTGCTTAGAATGCCAACTAGCTCTCCGATTCTATCGTCTTTCGCGGTGATCGATAGAATGAAATCGTTTCCGCGATTTGAATGAATCGTGATAAGCTGATCCTTCTCAGGTGAAACGCTCAGGCCAGTGATTTCCGCTATTGGCATGCCTTTCTTCATGTTCTTGAACTTCACGTCGTCCAGTTTGTACACGGCATGCTCCGTTACCACCAGAACGCGGTCCGCTGTCTTATTAAACCTGCATTATTTATCACATTATTATATCGTTCGTCACAAAATCGACAAAATTATTGATCAAATAAAGAACCTGTTGGTCTTCCTGATAAATGCGCTGAACAGAACAGCCTTGAAGTGGTCGGTGTTTCGAAGATTGTTTATCGAGGAGTTGAAAATGTCGCTCTGAGGATTTTCATCCGGCTTGGATAAGTAGTTTCCCTCCCAGCGACGATCTTGGCCCCAGTAAGATCGTTTCGAGCGCAGCACGGCGCCGGCTGCCATCTAAAATCAATATTACAAAATTAATGCCCGTGTCGTTAAGATACTCAATTTAATTAATAAAATAACTTGATGCTTAGGCTCGCAAATTTCAAAACGATGGAATAGCAGGAGGATCTCAAGCCAAAGAAGATTGTAATTCTTAATACTTTTTATTGAAACCAATGTTTTAATTAAGCAGCATACGTTTCGGCTGATCTTTCAGCCATCATCAGTGCTACCCTTACAAACTGTTTCTTAGAAGACAGTAAATTTAACTCGTCATTATTAATAAAAACTTTTATTTTACAGTTGAGAACATGGTGATTTTCGATCAACACCTCAATAAGTAATTCTCGCAATCACATACGTGAATCACTTCATAAAAGTTTTTATTAATAATGACGAATTAAATTTACGGTCTTCTAAGAAACAGTTTGTAAGATCAGCCGAAACGTATGCTGCTTAATTAAAACATTGGTTTCAATAAAAAGTATCAAGAATTACAATCTTCTTTGGCTTGAGATCCTCCTGCTATTCCATCGTTTTTTAATTAATAAAGTTCGCAAAAAAATTGCTGAAGAGACTCGCCTTTAATCGAAGCTGTGGCCAGTCCTCGCGAGGAATCACGCGAAGCACCATCCACGCCCACCATCTCGCATACATGTTCTTCAAGGCAGGGACCACGTATCTCACGGCGAAATTTTCACGCGGCCATGCTAAATGTTTGCCGTAATCCCGCATGTTCTTGGCGTTCTTGAAAATCCGCGCGAGTTCATTGATGTAAGCGCGCTGTTTGTATCTTCTGTAGTAATACATTAGAACCAGCGCGGCTCTCATCTTCTTGTACCTTTGACGGCAGAGATATCCTCGCCACTGCTTTTGCAAGAGAATCACGATGCCCGGTATCAGATCACTGCGAGCCTGCGAGCGAAATAATTATCGTGTAACATATTTAGATCAACCAGCATCCAATTCGAATGCTAGATTAAGTCACTTAGATATTTAACCTTTTCCAACGCAAATAGAGTTTGCGGCGAGCGAATGAATATCTTCGTGTGACCGTACTTAACGTCGTTAGAAAAACCTTTCTCATCCATTAATGTGCGCACTCCATCCTTCTCATTAGTGCCTCGGAAGTTTGGCCACGTGTACTGAGATATCATTTTGTACCTGATAAAGACAAAAAAATTTATTCGTTACTTTTATAACATAATTAATTGTGCGCTGCAGTTTAGAAAATATTTAACACATTATTTGATGGCTGGAAAATTAATTGGCAAATTTTAAACATTTGAATTTTCTTGCCTATTATATTTTCTATATTTTTACATTTAAAATACCTTTTCAAGAATCTGTCGTATCGTTGTCTGTACACAAAACCAGCTCGTCTCACCAATATGTTCTCCACGAGTCCCAAGTATCTCACTTGATGATTCACCCTCTCGTTATCGAACACGACAGGAGATTTCACTTCGTTGGGTTTTATGCATCTGACATAAAACGGTTCTTTACTTGTTAGATTTTTCACCAGCGCGATCATAGAATTGCGGAACATCGTGCCAGCGGTTAAAGGCCTCTTTGTCGTCTAAAAATATTTAATACAACGGATTGATTTTCAAATTAGATAATTAAAACCGCATAACTACACGTAGCATTAAAAATATTAAAATGAATATATTATGTTTATGCGCTAGTTTCGCACCTTCAAAATATTCTGCGCGCCCTCAGGCCACATTTCACTAATTATTGAATTATTGCTTTTATAGAGCAGCCGTTTGAAGTCTTGGAAGAGCGTGTCTTTGTTCTTGTCGAGGAAGCCGTTAATATTATAAATCACGTCGCCGGCATAATGCTTGATTTTGAACTCCGTTCTATGCTGCAGCTCTTTATCCATAGGTTTTAATTGTCGAGAGGTGTAGTGTCTATGGCCCGCCAATTTCTTATCCATCGCGTCGAGGAGCATCTAGAAAGAGGTATTTTCTTCTTTTTATTATTTTCAAAATTTATTTTTTTTATTTAATGGAAATTTGATTACCTCATCGGTAACTTTGCCAACGTTGAGGCAAGCTTCGTCCATGATCGCTATCATTCCCTTGTGAGTTTGTTCAACCAAGTCGCAGATAATCTGATTGTTGAAATATTCAATGTTTTGCCAAGCTATCCCTTCCTTCTGATATTCCTCTTGCTCTTGTTTCAGAACCAACTCTGCGATAAAATATGACAATCATAAAACAATTCTGAATCCAACGTTTCGCTCGCATATTTATTTTGCGCTATGCCTACCGATAAAAAGCTGTTGCAACTTTTCATTACAATAGTTGATGCAAAACTGTTCAAAGCTGTTCATGTCGAAAATCTCGAAGCCATAAATGTCCAGCACGCCAATCAACGTGCCGTATCTCTTCACCCTGTCGCTGTCGTTTACGTTGATAGAACCGTTGACGCGCGATACTATCCACGTGAACAATCGCTCATATACAGCCTGAAAAATTCATAATATTTTTTTACTGCACAATCAATTGTGGAAAAATTCCGTAATAAAAGAAATAAATTCCAGTCCAGTGGACGCACCTTCGCCAAAGCGTCTCGGCCATACTCGGCTTCTATCAAATTATGAGTCTTCTGCATGACTTCTCCACCCGCCGCTATGACCCTCTGCGAAAGGGCGGTGCTCAGTTCTTTCGGGCTAATCGAGAGCAAATTGGCGGTGTCGTTTAAAGCACTGTTATTTTCAATTAAAAGCTTGTCGTCGTCCAATCGGAAGGTGACATTGCCCTGAAAAATAATTTTTAAAAACCACTAAGCAAAACCAGCATCATCTTCGGAAAGATTATAAAAAGCGCTCATGTGTTTGATAAATGTTCTAGTTTTGTCATAGCGCAGTTTCATGTTAATTACCCACCAAATGCAGAACACCAGCGACGATATTCCATATGGTCTGCACTTCGTTTGGGGAGAATCCAAGGCTGGACATGGCGGTGCAAATGGCTTTATAATCGCCTCTGTCGGAGCTGGTTATTTTGCTGTTGCCGATGAAGTAATAAGCGGCCGGGTCGCGGACTAGACGTAGTTTGTTCAGTTCGACTTCGTTGCAGCCACTTAGCAACTGAAAATTGAGCGTTTTCGTATATTCGACACAACGGATTTGTATTTTGAGATTCTAATCAAGCGACAGAAAGTGCACAAGAAATTATCGAGCTGGTACGAGCAAACGGTACCTGATAGAAGCAGTGAAAATTGCGTTCTCCCTTTTGCTGATAGACCACCCGCGATTTCTCGAGGAGATAATTGGTCACGTGGCCACCGACGGGATCGCCTTTGAAATCGAAATTAATATCCATGTACTTTCCGAATCGTGACGAGTTGTCGTTCCTGTTCGTCTTGGCATTGCCGAACGCCTCCAATATCGAGTTTGATTGAATGAGGATATTCTTCACTCTGAAAGAAGACGCAATCATTTCATTAGTCGCTTCAATTATGCTAACAAAAATATTTTTAACACTCGATGGAATTGTGCTGTTTACATTAAACGTTACGTAATTAAATAATCTATCGTTCTTAAAAAATGTATTGACTGCAGATTCAATCTTATCGCTCTAACCAGATAGATTAGATAGCGCAAACTGATAGTAATTACAATTCGCCTCCAAGTCACAATTTATACCTCTCGATCTCTTGCTGGCCGCTCAGATTGGTTACAGCAGCGATATACTTCATAATAATTTTGCTAGCCTCCGTTTTACCGGAGCCCGACTCGCCGCTTATCACTATACAGGTGTCTCTTCCCTGCTGCTTCATCTCTTTATGCACCGCGTCCGCAATCGCGAAGATGTGCGGTGGATTTTCGAACAGTTCTCTATCTGAAAGCAATTTTTTTTTTAAATGAGAAAATTTAAGATTACAGAAATTACACGCCAGACATTCTGAACTAATCGTATCTTGATAGAAATCAAATGTTTATTTTAAAATATATTTTTTTGCAGATTAATTCGATAATACCTTTGTATTTAACAATGTGGCTTTCATCGTAAATATTGGTGGTTCTGTAAGGATTCACGCTCACGCACACTTCGCCGATGTACGTATAAATCTTCCCTCCGTTGAATCTGTAACAGAATACAAACGGGAGATACAAAATAAAGAGAAGATAGATCGCACATTTTATTTTTATCGAAATCAATTTCCGCAAGCAAATTTAAACGAAACCTTGTAATAATCTGCGGGAATGCGAATAGTCTTGCATCTTATATGTGCAAGCTGTATGATTTACTGAAAGATTTTCTTTGGATTAAAAATTTAATCATAATAGTTTTGTGGAAATTATAAATTGACAGTTTGTGCAGGCGGCAACGAAAGATAAGATTTATCGTCCCTGAAACGAATACATCGAAGTTGAAAGATTACAGAAGTATAATGAGTCACTTGTCCTTACTTACTTTGAGGACAATTGAACGTTCGTTAATGCAAGTGATTACATTCCTAATAAAATTAAAGTCAGCTATATATTCGATACAGAAAAAAATTTTCACACTTTAAAATTTTTAAATAAATTTAACAAAAGTGAAATTTCGAGAAAGTAAAAAAAAACAGTAATATAAATAAGTATTACTTAAATTAATCGTATATTTAGCATTAATGAAAGGAGGCCATCTTCGTAATTTCTAAATGAATGACAAGGATATTTAAATTCTGTTACTTTTTAATTTCTTCTCCTACACTTTTTTACTCTCCAATTTTACTTTATATTATATTATATATATTTATTTTCACTTTCAGCATACGCGCGCAGTGCATAATAATTGTTACATCGTAACTATTATATCGTAATTATTATATCATGCCGTGTGCGTGTCAAACTCTCACATAATGACGTGAGCACAAACCGAAAAGTATTCAATACTTGAGGACAATGATGACTCATCGCCGACACACGTTCTGATAAAGATTACGCGAGTCGCATGTATATTCATCGCGTGTATCCTAGGATAGTCTTAGAACGCTCGTATTCTCAGCACACTTTTACCGCTAAACGTGCCTGCTTGGCTCTCGCGTTGGCGTCGGAAGCGATATTATGAGTCGTTGGCCGAAATAGTGGCATAAGCCGGTAAAAATAAAAGCTCGACCTATATATTAGAGTTTTATAATTTATGTTACAACTCATAATTTTGTCATATTACAATTTATTTTGGCTTCTAATTTTTTAGATTTTTCTTTTTCTTAAGAAATTATTAAAATTGCTACAAGAAAATAGTTTTAAACTAAATGTTTTTATCAACATTATTCTTGTTCTCAAAAATAAGTGAAATTTTTTAGAAAGCTTAGTTCGCTATCGTATGATTACATTTAACGCTAAACAGTCACAAGATCTTTATCTCGTATATCACTCAATTTATTTCATTGTCCCTTTTTTATGAACATTGCAGAGTCGTTTAATTACTTGAGATAGAGTTAACGACTTTGTTGAAGCATAAAGAATAAACGTCAAGCAAACTCGTTTGATATCAAGTTCTGAAATGAGCTAATAAAGCATCCGAGTCGTTCATAAAAAATAATATATAGATATATATTATTATACATAAATTTGCGACAAAGACAAAATTGATAAGCTCATTCCGACAGGAAGTACTTTCTACCCAAATTACTTAATAATATGACACTGCAATAAGCAAAATAATGCAAGTAACTTCCTTAAATGATTAACTCTCGCGTTTTACGCTTGAAAACTGTCTATAGATAAAAATTTAAATATATCAATTAGATATTTCGATCTCTAAATTTAAACTTTTAATCCATCTTTCAAAATTAAAGACTTTATGTTGTTCTGGATATTGTTACGTAACTATTTTTAATTAATTTAATTTTTAATCTTGTTAATTGGTTCTATATCTATTTTAATCGGATATCTTTACCTAATCGATTGATTCCTAATTGGATACTTATCCAATTAGATATTTTTTACCCAATTAATCGATCCCCCAGTGTTTAATTTGATTTAATTTAATGATATCCAAGATTTCGCGTGATACGTCTGAAGTTTTCATTGCACATGATGAATCAGAGCACGTCATTCATCTTTACTCATGAATAATGCCTTTCCAAGAAATGCGTCATGCGTGTATATCGTTATTACCTTCAAGTGCTACAATAGAATGAAAAATATTCCAATTTATCGCAGATATTTTACCAAATATTGGAAAAATACAGCTTCTTTTAGCGCATTGCAAAATTATTTTGCAATTCTCTTATAAAATTATATTCGTGAACATTAAATAAACATTAATAAAATGAATAGGTCGAAACATTTCTGAAATTGTTTGGAAATAAAATGAATTGTTGAGCAACATCACCTAGCTTCGGCTTTAGTAGCTTAATTTTCCTAGTAAATTATTAAATAAACAATATCCGTGATTTATCAGATATTGTAAATTTTCGCAATTGTAAAACAAAATAAAAATTTTCCTACCTTATAGATTAAAAGATTATTAATGACATTTATTACACAGTTCTAACAAGAATGTCTTTTGTCTTTAATTATGATTATCTTACATTATCTCGCGAAATTATCTCTGTGTTGCCCTTAATTATTTTATTACTTTGTCTCCGGTTTTTGTGCGTGTGATATCCCACAATGCATTGTGAGTACGCGTGAGTACGCGTGAGTACGTGCGTTCTTTACCGCTAAAACGATACGCTCATGTACGTATTGCGCTCATGTAACCACGCAACAGGTCTCGTTGCTTCCGTCTTTTACTCGCAATGTGATATTCCAATCCACAATACAAACTATGCAGTCAAATGAATCAAACGAGTCTCGTTTTGTGATGTAGAATTGTAATTATTTTGTAACTTTGTACGCATTTATCTAAATAGACCATTGAGTTGCTATTTATTTTTGAAAACGATTCAGGCCATTAAATAGAAAGATAAAATAAAAGTTTGTTTACGAGATATAGAGAATGAGACGATTGAATAAAATTTGGAAATTCGCTTACGATTATTGTTGCAAAAAATTAGTTTGTGCGTTAGGACTGTCTGTGACGTTTTGAGCTGATTTTACGCCGATGATCTCGATTATCTGCGTTAATCTTGGATCTATTTGGACTCAATTGTTTTTATGTTAGATTGTAATTACGTCTATGAAGACACAAAGAAGAAGAATTAACTATGATTAACATCAATTAGTGTTGGTGCAATCGCACCTTTCGCTGTCTTCTAGAATCCAATTGCAAACATTGCTTATTGCAACTCGATATTTACCGTCTATTTCTAGATTACAGTCTCATCTGTAATATACGAAAAAGTTACATTGAGTTAATTAGCTAAATCACATTACATGAAAATGAAAGTCTAAAAAATAAAAATGATTTCTGATTCATTTTTCTAAACAACGATAATTTTATGAAATAAGCTGTAAAACATTAAACTAGATTGAAATTTTTTCGATTGTAGCACTCAAATTATTTGTTTCAGAATTCTATTAATAAAAAAGTCAAACTTGCAAGATTTTCAGAGTTAATCTGGCTGCACTTTTTTACATTTTTGTGGAAAGAGAAATATATTTCCTTTATTTTTAATCCTCTAAAAATAAAATATGTGAAGATATAAACACTTCGTCGTATTCTTAGCAGTATTAGCTGAAAAAAGACATGTATAGTTGACCCTCACAAAAAGATAGGCAGACTATCGTTGACCAGAATTAACCGACCAAGGCTGGCCGGTGGAAACGGCCTCGACGTCTCCTCGGACATCGTCATCGTCGTCAGCGGGTCAAGTTCAAAATACGTTATTCATAATCGGAATATAATGTTTTTTAGATGTTTGAAAGAAAAATAGAAAAACGAAAGTAACGAAGATATTACTGCACTCTACTCTTATCTCTTTCTCTCTGTGTACGTATGTACGTATGAAGTCATTCCGCATTTTATACAACACATTTATCTATGCGCGTTTATTCCTTTTTTTTTACGTTCTTATATTGAGTACAGACTTGACATATTTGACATTCCTTAGCAACAGTCGAAGTACGATTACAATTAGCAAATATATTGTTTTAATCTTTGCTGAACCGCGAATCAGGTTAAAGTTACCTGGAGTGTCATTCTCTATTTGTTTTCGTCCTCATTCCTCGAAAGGGACAAAAAGTCGGTTAAATGGTACGATCAGTATTGTTACATCGATATCACGCCAATTATCCTTTCTCCAATTTTAAAGGTGATAAGGCGCAGAAAGGTATTTAGACCTTTTACTATCTCTACGCGACCACCTGCTGACGCGCAGGCCACGCCTTCTCGCGGACGCAGCGATGAACCGCGCGGTGATGCGTGCGTGCGCGGGACGCTCCCCGCCGTCCTCCGGCTGTCAGCGGCGTCCGCGATTCTGTCGCGAATTTCGAGAATCGAATTCTCAGACAACCTCGACGATTTGCGTACCTTGTTTTAAGGTTCTCCACCGCGCGATCGACAGTGATCTCATCCAGCAGTACAAAGTCACCGATGCCAACACCGTCGTGGCTCGCCATCGTTCTCTCCTTGCTTATGCGGCACGCACACGACGCTCACGTTCACCGGCCGATCACCACAATCACGTTACCAACCACCACGCGCGACCGACTCGCGCGCACTGACGCCGCAGTAATTTTCGAACCGAACGAGTGGCGGCGAATGCGGTCATCTTCAGCCCTTTCAGTTCTTCCCCCCCTCGCTTCTCGTTGATCGATGACGGTGCGCGTGGTGCTGCACAATAGCGGAATGTTGAGTGGAATGTCGTTGAATGATAATAGTTGAAAATAATATTTACAACAATAATTATAAAAAGTAACACATAATCAATTTTACAGTGAACACAACTTCAGTACGTACACTTCTGAAAAAAAATAGAATAGGAAGAATATCGGTTGTGCGCATGCGCGTCGTCGTCAAGCATATGTGAGTCGTGAACACGTCCGCCCGCGCTTATTCACCTTTATTTTTGGAAGCGACACGGCTTAAGAACGACTTGTCACTCGACGCGCTGTGCCGCGCTGGCGTATGAGGTGTGTGTTCTCAGCGACGAACGATGTCGATGCAGACGACGATGGAGCAAAAGAGCGATTCGGTGCCGTTGATGAACGGTAACGGCAGACTCGCCGAGGAGGACCGAAAGAGTGCACCGGCGAGATTTTGGAGGAAAATACACATGAACGAATGGACGTTCAGCTTGTCGCTTTTGGTATTTTCATTCTCCATCGTCCTGGGCAAATTGTTCACGAATTACGGTAAGTAAATAACTCAATTCGCGCTTGGTTTATTTCTGCTGTCAAAGAGGTTATCTCGCGAGTGATTCACACGCATTGAGGTTAGATTATTAAATGCACGATCTTTATTTTGGTTTTGTTGAAAGGGATGTTCCCAGCAATCTGATTCGTTTCCACAAGGAGAATCGTTATCGCGTGAACGATATCGATAGGATTTATCTTCGGGGTTGATCTATCAGACGCGCAGTTTTTGTTTTGGTTCCCCTGGAAGCGAAATAGCCCACGATACAAATTATGCTAAAGAAAAATGTATATTTTGTCGGCCGTCTTTAAGAAATTCCTCGAGTACAATTTTTTATTTAATTATGTAAAAAGAAAAGAAAAAATAGGTTTAATAATCTAAAGTGTATATATTTTTAGTTTATTATACTTTCATTGCACTTTCTACCTTTGTATTGTTAGATATGTTCTTTCAGTGTTACGCTTTCTTCTTTCTGTCTTCCAAATATGAATGTATAATACTTTTGTTGGCATAGGAATGAAATAGAAATGTATAGCTGAAAGTAACAGATCTAATATGTCTTTATGTTAATTTATCAATTAATTTTAAATTATGTATTCTTTGTTTCTCATTGTTATTTATTATGAATAAGTTTGCATTTTCATTAATATTTAACCATTAATGCTTCTTATAAAACAAAAACTTAACAGAACTTGCAAATATGCTGTCATAAATTTGTTTATATTAATTTTACATATTCTGCTGCTGTGGATCAATGTCTGAAACTTGAATGTTTTCTGTTATTGTTCTTAATAAATAAGTCAACATACTGTATCATCCAAAGATTAACAATTTTGTAAACTTCATTCTGCATAACAACTTAATATTGCACACTGCGCAATAAAACGTTACAGACTAGTCATTATTTTTTTTTATATCGTATCCACCGTCTACGTGTTGCGTGAAAATGCACGCAGTGCGTATATCACGAGTTATATTTTTATACATGGCCTATTTGCGCATACGAGAATCAAGAACATCTTCGTAACGCGAGTCATCCGCGATCCCTTCTTTCCTCGAATTTCCACACACGTTTTCATGTACATAAGACTTGCGTCGCCCATGACCGAATTTATCAAGGTCGCGTCCACTACTCGAAAAGTATTATCGCAACTGTCACAACAAACCGAGGGATAAAGCGGAATAGAATTAAAAAAAACAATTTATGTTTTATCTTATATTCTTTATTTTATAAAATAAAATGCTTTTTAATAAGAAAGAGAGAGAGAGAGAGAGAGAGAGAGAGAGAGAGAGAGAGAGAGAGAGAGAGAGAGAGAGAGAGAGAGAGTCAACGATTTTTAATCGCGTTCACTCAATAGCATTGATTTATTCGCCTTTTTTTCTTATTTGATTTGTTTAATTATTCGAAAATACTTTGTATCTATATTATTCCTTAAATGGTGAAGTAAAAAAATTTTGCTTAATTAGTGATGTGTCATACAAGCTCAGTTGTTATTATCATTAATCAAATCCATAATTACAAATATATGTTTTAAGTTGCTAGATATTTATTTATGTTTTATCTAAAATAAGTGTTATCTTTTTTTTTCATTTTCACGAACAAATGTATTCTATGAGAGGCTATAACTGAAGATTAATACTGGCTGATGATGAGTTTCTTGTACTTTGCCGTTTTAGGAAAGCTGTCATGGCAAAACAATGATCAGTACTCTCTGCCGTCAGTTACGAGGTTCACTGCACTGTACAGTACAATGCCAAGTGTATCTGCTTTATCGCAATTTGATATGAAACAAATACCAGTCGATAGCGAAAAGTTTTTCAACGCCAGTAATTTATACGCAGAGGCAGCTGCTAATGCACTTGTCACAGTTTACGGAAAGTACGACTGGCTGTTAAAAGCGATGATGAATGGACTCGTGTTAACGAGTTTCAGTTGGTTCATCCTTTACAAGGACAGCAGTGAACCTGGTATCAATCCACCATTTCCATTCAGTCCTTCCAGACAGAGGTAAGTTTCAGCTTGCAATTAATGAATGCTTACTGAAGTGATTATTAATTTGTATTTGACAAGTTATAATGCATATCATAATTACATTTTCTAATATCATGTATATTTTAGGAGACATGAGGGATCAAGGATACAGCTGAACTATTTAGTTGGTGCGTTAAACGGGCTATTATTATTCATCTACATGTGCCTCTAATTTTGTGGTGATATTATCAGATCTCTATTTTTTTTTTTATTTAATTTACCTGATATTATTTATTTGATTTATTTATCACATCGCATTATTGATGACACTGTGTTTATTTATGGTTAACTGTCGTATACGGTATGTGAGAAATTGTAGAAAACTACCAGTGATAGACAGGGCATCTTAGTATTTTGTAGTTTTTTTTTTTGTTTTTTAATATATTGCAACATTTTGTGCAATATATTTAATATATTACCGTAAATAGTTGTTTTCGTAAACGCTTTCTGTTTCATTTTGAGGACATTAAAAGTTCTCGAGCTTCCAAAATAAAGGGAATAACCCTTTGGTTTTAGTTTGATATAGTTCCATCTTTGGACGAATCAAAGATAAATAGCGCATAAATATTTCTGAAATGCAGCAAACTTCAAAATAAGATATATTATTAAATATTTATAAAAAATGTAACTCTAATTTCATATACTACTAATCATATTAACTTTGTACAAAAGGTGTTGAACCGGTGCGGTTGGATGATGCACAACATCCAAAAATGTCAGAGTACAAAATGTCCATTGTTCCATATTTTCAAAATTTTAAGCGGCTATCTATTGCTGCACTATTTAAGACTGATTGATATTATTCGATAAAATGATATATATTAATAAGCTAGAATAAGTATTGCAAAATACAACTTTATTTTGCATGCAGGATATCAGGTGCTTTAACAGAACACAGAACAATATTGTTTAAAAGGTAACGTTACATTTAATATTTTTAATGCATTGTTCCGAATCTATGTCATGTTTTTAAATACGGTTGAAATTCCTCATTAAAGAGACGGCTACAATATGCCAAGAACATGTCACAAAAAATATTGCAACCTGTGAAGCGAAAATTGTATTACTTAGGCGTCTTATACAATATTTATATAATATATAATTTAAATTTAATTTAATATAAATTTTTGTATAATATTATAAATGGCCTATCACAGCTTCGAAATTGCAAAGTTATTTAAAAATTACTTTAGCAGCGGAAATAATAGTTATATTTAAACGAAAAAGTATTAGTGTCAAAAGTAGAAAAGGCTATTTCTTGCATAATAAGCTTTATCTTTTCCAGCTATCATAAGTATTATTCAATATACTAAGAAATGCTTTATTTTTTAAACTAATATTGATAAGATTAAGAGTATTCGTTTTATCATGTAAGGCATGCCTTATCGTTGATATCACTGTACATATATATAGCGTTTCTTTGCACAAGATTCCTGTAAACGCCTGTGAAATAATAATTCTGTTTAATAAACGTTTGACTAATATCTTGTTTTGATAATATGTAGTATATAAGATATCTCAAAATTTTACTTTTTAAGACTCATTAATTTAAAATCAATTTGTTTTAACAAAAATGTTGAGAAAGGTCCTTATTTATTATACTTCTAATTTTCAAAGTTTCTTTTAAATTAAGCTTTAATTTAAACTTTTATTAAACTCTACTTGAAATTAATGTTTGAAACTTAGAATAAAGTTCTTTTTCGATTCATTATAATGCATTAAATTATCGATGTCTCGATATTTTTGTTGAAAGAAAATTGACTCCAAATTAATCAGAGAATATGAATTACAGTGACATTTTGAGTTTTAGAATACTCCCATGTTTCCGTTCCATTCAAATATCCCGCTCGACGATGACGTGTTTGCGCATGGTAATACGTGCGAATGACGTAATCACACCACGGCGCGAAAGAGTTGCGTGAAATGTGCAAAGTGACGAAACGGTCAGTACGGTATCGCCGTGCAAATTTTCGCTACTTTTGAGCGCATTGTCCGTTTTTTCCACTTCCGCGTCCTTCTCGCCGTCTTTTGGTCAACTCGCGAGATCTACGATGAACGAGACTAATCCAAGCTGTCAAGCGTCTACGAAAGCTATGGACCAACAAATCTACAAAATACACAATCAGGACGATTTCGACCGGATCACTAAGGGGATCAAGGTTGCGCGATGCATGCAATCGCCGTCGTCCTACGGTAAGCACGTGCTGCTGAAGTTTCCGCGACACGTCGACATCTTTTTCATGCTAAATAATTTATGTTTATTTGATTTATATCTTCATGCAATATATTTTTAATTTCTGCTGTGTGGTTAGATTGCTAACCCCATACAACTGCTCTTACATCTTTTGCATTTAAAATGGAACAATTAGATGGCATATTCAAGCTTTGGATGTAGAAGAAGGAAAACAGAGCAGAGAGAGAGAGAGGAGATGTAGATCTAAACAAAGCAATCGAGGAGCATGGAAGACATTGAGTAAACTGCTATATTCTTCAACGAAGCAGGAAAAAAATAATCATGCTTATCAGAATATAAAATGTTTTGTTGACATCTTGGAAAGGGGTCGACAAATTAATTTGCTTGTGTTTGGGGTAAAGCAAGTGACATGCACATGGAAGTGTGACATATCTGTTTGTCTTATCTCGAAGTTTAACTTCATGTTGATTCTTTTGTTACAGGGATATTTTAAGAATAATCATATAACATGTTGCTGTAATAAGAGAATTATTTTTTATATTAATTATGCAATCTATAGTTATATTAATATAAAAGTGCATATTAAAAGATTATTTTCTACCATGAAATGCAGAGATTGCTTTCATATCTCTATACGTGATTTGATAATCAGTAGGAAGTTAATGATATCTCCTTTTGCATATATAGTGATAAAGCTTAATTAATCTCATTGGCATATCCATTATCATTTGATAAATTTATCTGCAGAAGATGTGTAAGAATGTTTCTTATTTTTTTATTGATTCATATATGTATGAGGAAATTGAAGGACAACAATTTGGCAACATTTTACATGGTTTCCGTTTTGCAGTGCCGGACAACGAGCAAGTACTATGTGAACTGGTGGTGTCCGACTCCTTGTGCTGCTCTTATTGTAACACTGAATTCGAGGACAAGACGCAACAGAGACTCCACTACAAGCTGGATTGGCATCGTTACAATCTCAAGCAACATCTAAACGGTTTGAAATCGATCAACGAGGACAATTTTAATAGATTAGCCGGCGAAGGTACAGTCTGAGATGAAGTACACGGCAGTGGTACAAATTTTACAACGATACAAGCAGACATGTGGGAATTTTATAGGCGACATGTCTAGCCTGTCCGGTAGCGAGGTAGAATCCGAGAACGAAGATGACGCTGGTACTTCGGAGACTGGGACCTCGTCCAACGAGCAGACCAAGAACGAGCCGTCGAGTAAGAGCAGTTCCACCGCTCTTGGCAAATCTCGAAAGACGTCGGAAAGACGCGGGAGGGCAATCGAGTCGGACATTTCGGACACGGAGTACAACGACGAAATGTCCAAGGAGCGGAAGCTGCAGGCCGTTGCAAGTCGTCACACAAAAGTGTTCTTCGAGAACGACGACGGCAACATATTCAGCATCTATCGATGCCTGCTACATCATAAAAAGGTCCGTCGTCATTAATTAAATTACTGTTAATTAACGGCGCGTAGAGACCTATAAATTATTATGGTTGTGCTTTCCGTATACATGGTACGCGAAATATTGTCTTGAAACTTGATCTACTTTGTCAGAGCGTGCGCTTGGCAGGCTCTGTACTTACTAGATCGGGAGATGTGTAATTACGTTTTAGGATATTCCCGAAAAAGACAGCGAGATGATCGTTCAGGCGTTGGACAGCGGAAAAAAGAGCAAGTGGACGGTAATCATGGTCGGCGGTGGACACTTCGCCGCAGCTGTCTTTCAAAGTACGCATCTTATATTACTAAGACTGCCACGTTTCTATTTTTAGAATGCGGGACGTAAACAAAATAAATAACTGAATGTTAGAAACAGATTTGTTGTTTCAACAAAACTTTAAATATTATAGAAATTATTTTGCTTGTAGATTTATATTCTAATAAAGCTGTTGCTTTTTTTCAATAACTTTATCTTTTAAAATATATTTATAATTACAAAAATATCATTCAAAATATAAGACAATGCCATAACTAAGACGTTTGGCATTTCTGTATTTAAAAATAATTTGCAAGTATAATTGTATAATTGTTTGCTCTGATATTTGCAGATGGCGAGGCTGTCGTGCACAAAACCTTCCATTCTTACACCGTACGAGCGAAGCAAGGTTTCGCTCAGAGCTCACGCCCGAACGGTAATCACGCTAAAAGCGCGGGGGCCAGCTTGCGAAGGTACAACGAAGCGTCACTTATTCAGGTATGCTTGTAATTATTTGTACAATTCATAGAAATTAATAAATTAAGGACTTGTTCGATAAATTTGTATGAGTAATATTAAATTAATTGGCCAAATGTGAATAATTCCACCTGTTATTTCAGCATGTGCAAGAGTTGTTGGAGTCATGGTCGACACATATCAATAATTCGTCGGTCATTCTGTACCGAGCGGTCGGGCCGTACAATCGCACGGTGCTTTTCGGCGGCAAGAATCCTCCTCTGGACAAGAACGATTTTCGAATAAGACCACTGCCATTTCCTACGCGCAGAGCCACGTTCAGGGAAATCCAGAGAGTATATGATATAGTGAGCACCATGGAGATTTATGGTAAACAGTTTTATTCCCATCAAAATTTCATCACTTTATATATCAACTCACTCTCTGACGATGTATTTTTAGGTTCTGCGGCAGATTTCACAGACTGTTTTCCTAACTCTCCGCGACAGCCTATGCGCAAGAAAGTCTCGAAAACTGAGGTGATGAGCGAGATACCCGAGGGAGTGCCTGTCGGCACTGAGTTTAATGATGGTAGAACTAATATTTCTCAAGAGAACGACAAGTTTAAAGCACCTGCGCAGTCCACCCCGGAGAAGCAACATCGGAATCCCCGTCCACACATAGACAGAGCGAAGCCCAGGAAAAGTCCAAATCGCCCACTGCCAGGTATACATTACTACTGTAAAACACGAGTGATAAATTTTAAAATGTTTTATTTGTTTGATGTAACATAAGTGTTGTGCTTATTGTTTAAAAAAAATATCATTTATAGTTGTTTATTTCTATTTTGCAGATATCATCCTTAGATTAGCTCAATCGTCCTCTGAATCGGAATTGGATTCGAGAACCAATCCCTTGAATGTTCCTTTAATTGAACAAGATTTTGAGGTAGACTTTGCTGAGAATTTACTAGCTTTTCAGGATACTGTGCCAAGATATTTAAAAAACAAAAAAGCTCACCGGCAGAAGAAAAGAGTGAAGAAAGATGGTGAGTTCTGTTTGTTTAATAGTTAATTCGTATCCGAATTAATTTGTGACTTTTTGAAACCTGTTGCAATAATTCTAGAGCACAGAAAAATTCACGATTTAAATAACATAAAGTAGAAAAGAATGTGTGCTTGCTAAAAATTAAAAGAAAATTCTAGAGAAAGAAATGTTCCATTAATACATATTTTACTGTTTATTATTTTTTTTAAAATATCTTGTATTATTTAGCCCAGATAGTCAATGAAGTGTTGTTGGATGCTAAAACAAAGTTGTGGGCTGCATGTAAACGGGGCGATTATGATTTTCTGTCATCAGTCATCAATGACTTATTAGCGAAAGTTAAAGAATGCGAGAAAGAGAGCAATAAGGAAGACGCATTAAATTCCGCCGCATCCAGTAATATTCTAGTAAATACAAATGACGTGGCGAAACTAGTTAACGATACCAATGAAGATGGTAATACGATGTTGCATTTGGCGGCACTCAGCGGACACTCCGAGCAAGTATGGTGCGTATTTCATTTGTCAATGAATGGGCATATATTGCAATATTAAATTTTGGACGAAAGCGTTATTTTCACGGGACTTTACGCAGTTCTAATTTGTTCTTAGGCTGCTCATGGAAATCGGATCTAATCCTTGCAATAAGAATAAAAAATTGCAGACACCTTATGCTGCAACGAACGATAAAGAGACAAGAAATACGTTTAGAAGATTTATGAAAGATAATCCGAACAAGTTCAATTATCAAAAGGTATTATTTACGGTACAACACATGCATTAATACATCTACGAAAAATTCTTTTTTCTACCTTATTTGCATTTTAGTCTCAAATTCCTGGACCGCTCTCCGACGAGATACAGCAAGAGGAGGCGGAGAAAAAAAGACAGCAACGGAAATTAAAACGTTTCAAGGAGAAAGTTAAGAGGAAAGAATTTGAACTGAAGAAACGAGAAGAAAATGAGAAACAACGATTCCTTAATCTCAGCGATGGAGAAAAGGTACGACGCGTATTATTATATTAAGTACTGCAAGTATATTTTAATAATTTTACTAAGACTTAAATTTTATTTTTTTTAATTGAAAAAAACGCTATTATGGTCATAGTTATGGATTGGATTGTTCGAAAAGTTTTCTAGTTTTTTTTTCAATTTTATTTTAAGAAGAAAAAAAACCTAGAAAATTTTCTTTATAATCCAACACTTGATCTCCCAATTGAATTTTGATATTTTAATTCTTCTCGTTTACCTTATAGAGAGCATTAGTTGCGCAAAATCGGATGTTGAGCGAAGGATACACTGTCGTGTCACGGTGCTTCCAATGTGCCATCGATATGACGGACATGGTGCCTTTCGAATACAACGGCAATCGCTTCTGTTCTATGCCGTGTCTTAAGGAGCACCGTCTTCATAATAAATATGTTATCTGATGGTGTATTACGTCTAGCTAGGAAAACTTTGATGTCAATTACGCACCCGCGGCATGATAGAATTACGTCAATTTGCATTTATACATAGGTAATTTATACTGAATTGATTTGTGTTACCTTTTAAGACCGTTATTTTATAATTTAAATACAAGACAGAATTTTCACTTTATATATTAAATATCAATTAAATATTAACTGGCAACTGAAATACGTGTTCTTTTTGCATGCGTATTGTCTTTTATAATAATATGTAATAATGTAAGTAAATTAGCTGTCAGCTAAAAACATTTTAAAATGTGTATGTATGTATGTATGTATATATATATATAATATAAATAATATATATTATTATATACATATATATATTATTAATATATATTATATATATTATTAATATATATTATATATGTTATTATTAATATATATTATATATATATATATATATATATATATATATATATATATATATACACACACATATGTAACAAGATGTTACTAAAAAGTTGAATTATGACTGAAGAACCGAAGAATTTAAAGAATTGTATCAGGCTATAACAATGGATTATATATTTCGACTTATATATAATCGAGTATACACAAAGGGCATGTTTTCTTTTTACAAAGAATAATGTATCTTTTATGCACATTTTGATTCGCTAATATTTGACATCATTACTCATGTATTAAATGCCATACATATAATATAGTATATAGGAATAAAATGACATGTATGTATATATAAATATGTGTGTATATATATATATATATATTTAAAATATATATATACACATACACATATATATATATATCTACTAAATAAAGCTACTCACGTTCACATACACATTCGCATTCGTATCGGACTGTTCACGAAAAGATTATGCGTGTATACGTACAGGGTGTTTAATTAACAATACATTTTTCTTACAAATAAGAAGAATAAAGAGAAGCACAGGTAAGCTTAAACAAATTTACTTCAAAATAGTCTTTTCAAATGATCAAAAATAGTTCTTTCGAATTTCAATAAGTTTGGAGAAGCGCTTTATAGATCAAATTTATAAATTTATAAACTAAATTATAAAGCAGCATGTAATAGTTTTGATTAAAAATTTATAAATTAATTCAATTTCAGATTACTGTCGATTAAATATTCATTCGTTGAAGACACCCTGTATGTATCGGAGCGCCCATAAGATCTTGTTAATGACTAGTATCAGCAAAAATGAATATCTGCGCGTCTGCGTTGCGTGAAATCTTAAATAAATTTATTTTGCGATAGGTACGGTGCACGTACATTGCAGAGATCCGACGCCACGGTGGCAAGTGAAAAATATTTTGCTGACAAGAAATGAAAAGTCTACAAGTCCTCACACGATTTCTCTAATGATGCAACGGTGGACATTTAGCAGTATAATTCTCTATAGCCGATATATGTACAAGATGACTGCCTTTACACTTAATTACTACAACAGCTTTCTCGATGCAAGCTTGGATTACTTATTTCTTGATAAAAATAATGCACTCCGAGATAACAACGTGTACTTCAAACGTGCGCTATACGCAGCACGATCGAACGATCTCGCACTACTCTTTGAAATTCAATCAGAATGCATGTAGACTGAAAATTCAATAAATGCGATTCAACTTTGGTCGAAGGATTCGATGAAGATCGGAAGAAAATTCTTGCAAGCTTAATCGACAGGTTACTCGATATGGCGCACGTACACTGCAGAGATCCGACGCCATGATTGCAAGTGAAAAATATTTTCCCGACAAGAAATAAAAAGTTTCCAAGTCCTCACACGAATTGCGAGTCTTCGATCGTCCTGTATATTCTTTTCGGCTGTGCGCGTTCTTGGACGTTCGTGATATATACAAAACAGAAGTTACTTTGAAATCGAGAAAGTCATAAAGCACAGATCTGAGTATTATTTAGGCTAAACGCATATGCGGAGTATCGCGCATAATATCGTGGTCCTCTGTTTGTGCAAAAATAGATATCCGCATTCACCGGTTTCTACTTCCGGTTTTCACTCCGCCGAACGAGATGTTAAGCGCGCGGCGTTTTTTTAAGTACAAAACACGCGAGATTTTTCTCTTCAAGATAATTTCTTTCTCGTATCTGCCTTGATCACGGTCTGATTTGTGTTAGTCTTGTTTCACTGTGTATCTTCCGTTCAGTCTCTTGGTACTGTGTGCTTGTAAATTGAAAATGGAGAATTTTTACTTGTAATCATTTTAAACAGCGCCAATAATTTTTTCGGATTCACTTCACGGTTAAGATTTTAATCGTCTGCGATCAAAATTTTGTATAAAATTTTGATTTGTAACCAAGAACACTGAACCGAAAATTTAAAAGTTTATCGGTTTTAATATAATAATATTGTTCTAGGAATTTTACATGATAATTAGTCCATTAATCATATAAATTGCTGTCGAGCACGTAACTTAATTAGCTTTTCTGCATGACATACTTTCAGAATGACAATCAATATGTTAATAGCCCCAAGGTATCTAAAACTGTATCAAATTTCTTCCTGCTCCTGTACAGGATGAATTACATAACTCGATCGCTCTATTATTTCTATTGTTGATGCAATTTTAATATAAATTTTTGTGATAAAAAATTTGTTTTATAATATAATTTATATTAATTATAAGTTTTATATAAAATGTTTCATTATGCTATAATTTTTCATATTTTAATTGAAAAAAATTTACAAGATTATAATGTATTCATTAATTACTGTTTTTCAAATGTATATGGACGTCAAATTGATTGAGACATTTTATTTCTTCGGTAACGGCAATGATCAGAATGATCGAATTTGATGCGGCAATTCATCCTGAACTGATGATACACGAAATTTGCGTTTAGATTGACGTGGAATCGTCCGTGTCGGTGTCGTCGCCGTAAAGACCGCGGCCGTCGGTCTTCGTCCACGAAGTCGCGGTGGCGTCCACCGCGCCGACCTCGTACCTGTTCTCCTCCTGGGCGGTGCTGGCCGGCACGATTCTCACGTAGGTCTCCCGCACGCCTTTCTGTTCCACGGAGGCGCTTCTCTCCTCACTGCTGACAGACTTGGAACGAGCTTTTTCCTCGGGTTTTTTCGTCACAGACTCGATCGATTCGAGCGAGCTTTTCCTGCGGCTGCTCCGGCGGTTCGCCCTGCTGACCTGGTCTTTGTTGCTGCCAGTGGGGGTGGAGGTTTTTCTGGTTATCCTCGGACTTTCGTTTTCCAGATACTTCCGGATCCACTTGGGTGTCTCGCTCGAGTACGCCTGCACCTTCTTCGTATACTTGCCAGGCGTGCTCGGCAGGATCATCGGCATCTCCGTCTCGATTACCGTCGTGATCACCTGCTCGTTCTCGTCGAAGTTGCTCTCCAGGTACTTGCGCTTCGGTGTGCTGCTCATACTCAGCTTGCCCAGTGTCGACACGCTACCGCTCTCTTCGCTCTCGTACGTGTACGAGTAGTGTCGCTGGATGTGCTTCGGTTCCAGCTGCTCCTGCTGTTGATCCTGCTCCTTGGCCTCCTGTCCCTTTTCCTCGTTCACCTCCTGATTTCGTCGGTTCTCCTCCTTCTCGATTCTCTTCAGCTTCTCCAGCGCGTCGTCGATCGAGTACCGCGGCGATTTTCTGTTGCCGACGCCGAACTCCGGCAGCTTCATCGGCGACAGCAGGGATTGCCTCAGATTGCCGGCGATGCTATGCCGTTGCCGACTAGGTGGATCGAGCAACCGACGTAGACTCGAGTTCCTGATCTCTGGCACGGACATCCTCTCGCGCATCGGTATCTGCGGTGGTTTGCCGCGCGTTTTGCCGATTTTGGGCGCGTCTTTGGGCGGCGACGGCGAGGTCGATAACTTCCTGCCGAACGGAAAATCCGGCGCCAGGAATCGCCTTTCGCCGGGCGGGAAGATCGGCGATGTGCTCGCGACAATCACGCTCCCGAGGCCCTCGCAGGTCGGGCTCTTTAGCCGCGCGGACGTTATCCCGGTGAGATCTTCGGTCTTCATCTGCTGGTGCTCGAAGATCGGCGAGCTGGCGATCGGCAGCAGCCGCGACTTGCAGCTATCCTGACTGTCGAGGCTGAAGCGCTGCTTCGTTAGCTGACTGTCGAGACTGAAGCGCTGCTTTGGCGTACCGGCGATCAGCCGCAGGTCGTTCTGCGTTTCCAGCTCCGGTATTGAGAAGCGATCGCGATTGAACTTGACCTGCGACGCGTTGCCGCCTAAATCCTTGATGTTTCGGTACTTGGCGCCGATGTCCAGCTGCGAGAGGCGGTCGCGCTGGCTAGCCTGCATCACAGCGGGCGCGAATCTCTTGTGTTTGAGCGGGTAAGGCGGCGGCGAGGGCACGCCGAATACGTCGCGGCCGCTGCTGAGGCACGGTTGGGACAATCGTTGCTGGCCTCGGCCGGGATAGTAGTCGCCGGTGACGAGGGTGGGCTGCGACAGTCGCTCGCGCTTGTCCTGCCGCAGAGCGAATCGACGTACGTCCGGCTGGGAGAGCCGCGACGAGCTCCTCTCCATCGTCAAGCTGCCGCGCGGACTCACGTTGCCGCTCAGCGCGTGCACGTTCGGCGTGGAGAGTCGCTCCTCCTCGTTGATGCTGTTGTCGCCCGAGGTGGCGCGCAGACTGGTGTAGGATAGACGGCCGCCGCCGCTGTTGCCGCGATTCATGCCGACGAAGTTGATGCCGCTCAGGCTGGAATTGAGGATCGGCTGCGACATGCGGATGCGACGGTCCGGCGAGCCGCCCGAGCGTCGGTCGTACGAGATCAGCAGGGTCGGCAGATTCGGCTGCGAGTAACGGCTGCGTTGGCTCGCCGGCGAGTAGCTCGGCGGGCACGGCGTGGTCGAGCGGGTGCGGTCCTCGTACGTGCCCGAGTCCTGAGACTCGATGCTGGATTGCGACTGCGGCGGCGCCCTGACGGGAGTGATGTGTAGATTCGGATGGGACAGCCGGTTCTTGCGGCCCTGGCCCGGTCGTCGGAGATGGTCGATCAGGTTCGGTTGCGATAGCCGGACGATGCATGGGTTCGGGCGCCGATTCAGGTACCAGAGGTCCCGGCGGGAGTACGGTTCACATCAGAGGGTGCCCTCTTCACGCAGCCGACGCATGAAGACCGGTCGCACGTCCTCGAAGAATGACGGCAGATCGAGCTCGGCGGCGCGCGCGATACCGCCGTCCTTGCACTCCAGCCAGTACGTGTCCATGAGACCCTTGCCCTGAGAAACGCACAACCGGAAATGAAATTCACACCGCTAACTAACAATTTGGTCAAGTGCTACAACTGTTTGTTCATTAAAAATTTGTGTTATCCCTTTATCTCTGATGTTATTCTCAAGACGCAGAGAGAGAAAGAGAGAAGACGTATAAAATATGAAAAGAATTGCATCAGTAATCGCTAAAAAAGACCGACACATTAGATCTAATAATAACTTCGCGAATTACCTTCACATCAACGAGGCCACGATGCTCAATCTTGAAGCCACCTACCGCGTCGAGCGCTTTTTTCATCTCTAAGCTGATGTGAATTCGTAGAGCTTGGATGAAAAATAACACTAATCAGTATATTAAAATGTGATGAAAATATAAATCAAATTATAATTTGAAAATTAAAGATGCAACAAGTTTGATGACATTTTCATTATGTACGTGTTTATAATTTCATAAATATTTAAATTATTTTTAGATTACCTTCACCGGTCGATTCCATGCGACTCGCGGTATTCACGGTATCGCCGAAGAGACAGTAACGGGGCATCTTGCTGCCGACGATGCCGGCAACGACAGGTCCGGTGTGAGCTCCGCTTCGTATCTGAAGCCGTTCTCCAGGACGCTTAGGCACCTGGAAGACGGACGAGGCTGCTAATAAATCCAACGCCATCGTGGCGATCTCGGACACGTGTTTGTCACCTGCGAGAAGGAAAATCGCAAGTGAAGATATTAATATACTGAAGAAGAAAATCGTTCTTGCGCGAAATAATGCAAGCACTGAAGTGTAAAATGTGTATTCCGCATCAAGAAGAATTCTATATCATTTTACAATAATTGCTTATGCAGTTTAATTCTTTCATTTATTTTTTGACGTAGAAAAAATATTAATTATTTATAATTGGTTTATAATTTAAAATTTATTTTAGTAAATTTAATCGAGAGTTTTATTTCTTTTTTTTACATTTTGTTAAGTTAAATTTTAATTGCCTTCAGAATTTTTGAAAACTTGCATTTGATGTTTTAATGTTGTAGAAAGGTGAATGTTTTATGTCAAAACTGAAAGATTTAAAAAGGGGAATAAAAGAGAGATTATAAAAACTAGAATGAAAGAATTAAAAAAATTTATGAATATAGAGAACCGGGGAGAAAAGTGATGCACTTTTTCGATAACAAGCATGCTTGAAAGTTGCAGGTAATAAGCGGAACTGGGTCTCAAGGATTTCGTACTTTTACCATTTCTAACAGGCAAACCGGAAGCGACCATGTAAGAATCCCCGATGGTCTCCACTTTATAGACATCATAGCATTCGATGCGCGCATCGAATAATTTGTAGATCGAGTTGAGGAATGTCACCACCTAGAAAAGCGCATCTCTTATCACTATAATACGCCGATATTCATTATATTAAATCGCACATTGTGAGTAAAAATGTGAGATTAAATTCGATTAGATAAAATCCCATTTTTTAGGGTAAAAATAAACACTGATTCAATGTATATACAATGACAGATGAACAACAGCAAGAGGAAAAGTGCATCGGAGAATTGATGGATCGATGCTGCGATGCGATTCGAAATCGTCTTGCGTCCTACGGGAATTTACGTGGTATGCGCGCGATTTCATCATCGTGGCAAGGAGCAAAAGCGCGACGGCATCGTGGTGGAACTTTCACGTAATTTAGCAACTCGCGTCAAGATCGATCAGTCGATTCCCGCCGGGGGAACAAAACGGAGGACGTACCTCGAGGGGCGTGTTCTCCGCGGCGATCTCCGTGAAACCGACTATATCGCTGAAGTAAACGGTCACCGCTTCGTAATACTCCGCTGGCACCTAATGGACAGAAAGATTTATAAATTTACGATCGTGACAGAGATAAGAAAGAATTTTATAGATAAACGGGATAGAAAAGTTTACTTTTTCTATTATTATGTAATCATTTGCAACACAAAAAACCTAGAAAAATATAAAAGAGTACTGAAAAGAAGTACTTTTAGAAGAAAAGGAATACTTTTAGAAGCTGAAAAATCGGCAGAGGAATTAAGCATCTAAACATTGAACAAATATGTGAAAAGCGAAATTTTAAATTTTCAGCGACATTTCAAACTCTTAGAATACTTAAATTATTTAGATAATTCAAAACACTTTTAAATTCACCTGTTGAGTCTGCTTGAGTTGCTGGGCAACGCTGGGTGGAAGCATTTGGAAGAGCAACGTGTCGCTCTTCCTCTTCTCGCGCTTGAGTTCGCGTGCCTTTTGCGCCAGATTCGCGGCGTACATCTGTAATTAATTAGCAAACTGGTAAAATATAATATGTTTAAAGAATTTTGATGTACATTACATCTCTCTCCATAATATCAAAGAAAAAAAAAGATAAACCGTAGAAAAGCTTATTCTGTCATTATTTTTCATAATCAATTATTTGTACACAAAGCCAGGATTTAAAAAGTTCAACTTAAAACATCAGTAATCAATAATATTAATATTCTAATTCCAAAAAGATCAGAATCTTAGAAATAAAATTTTTAAAGAAATTGTTATTTCAATTTTCATGCAAATTTTGGATATAAAAGAAATAAACTATTTTAGTATCACAGAAAATCAGTTTAATCCTTTAAAGACAATGTGTTTTTATCCGCTTAAATGACAATTGAAAACAAACAACAGTTGACGGATAACGACGCCTATTAATTTCCCCCGTGAATAAAACTCGTTAGAAATCCTGCAAATAGCAAAAACATTTTTCCCTTAAAGGCAAGAACTTCTCTTATCGCGATTCAGCCTTCGACAACTGATTTTCCATTAAGATGTCAGGCACGTGATGCATCATTTATTTGTCGACGACGTCGTCGGCTTAGAACTCGTCTACTCGGAATTGAATTATGGGATTCGCCACGATGCGAACTAACTAACATGCGGTCACGAAAGTTTCCCCATGGCTCTGCGCCCGTTGATTCTGTATCCGACAATGGATAAGTTAACGTTGACAAGCGACAACCGGATCGCCTGAAAGGCTTGCACTATCGCGAATTAGAATTGAATTTAGACGAATGGTATGATTAAGAAAGAAATCATCGAATCTCCGTCAATTAATTAGTCAAGCTTTTCGTTTTGTCGAAAGTGTCGGTGAAATTTTTTCATCCACTTATCAAACTACTCATCCGTTCTTAATTTTTAATCGTCTACACAACTCGGATTATTACCCAATTATTAGATAAAAGTACAGATATTATAATTGAGAGGAAATTATAGACTCTGCCGAAAAAATGCGCGATGAAAATTGAAGTCTATTACATCGTATCTATAAATTGCTGCAAGCGATACGTATGAAAGAGAGTCACATGTAGCATGAAAAGGAATCAAATCGACGGCTTTGAATCGCAGACCTGAATAGTAGCGACGGCGTTGCGCATCAGTATGATGATGATGGGCGACACTACCAGCACCAGAACGACGATAGCGATCCCCGCAACTTCCTTGTTGCTCGCATCTTGCAACGTCGAATTGACATAATCCCTGGCGACAAGCGTATCACATGACGATCAATATGTGCTTCAGAAGCGGTAACATATATAATCGGTTATTTTATGATATAAAATTGCCACTTGAAATTCGCAAATTGAGAAACCTAGCAAAATTATTTCACAATTTTCTTTAAACTTTATGAAAAATGCAAACACAGAAAATATCAGGAGAAGAATGAAAAAATTCTAAACCTTTGTGAATTTTAACATATTGCAATTTATTCAAATCTGATTTAGCGAATTCGACAAATTTATGAGCCAGCTTTGATCAAGATTTGTATATTCGTTAAAATAAATTATCGAGTAATTGCCGCGGAGAAGTTTCTCTCGCGAATTGTCTCGACGAGACGAGGAAATCGATTCTTTTCCAATTACAGTGGCTATTACCAAATATAGGCGTGTAGAGACGACTCATTTTACGCGGGCGTGTCCATTTGCGTTTCATGAATCTCGCCGAGACAGATCCGCGAGAAGAGAGACAATCTGATTATGAGGATTCCATTACCTTATCATGTGACGTAACTCTCTCTGCAGCTTACGCAGCTCGTCGATGTAAGTAGCCATTGAGTCAAAGTAGTCGATTGCATCGTCTACGCTCGGCTCCCTCTTTTGATTTCGCAGGATCTCGTCCCGTCTGAGAAGAGAGAATGCACAAACGTTCGTTCGCGTCTCTTATTGCCATAATTCGTCATCAGCCCGTTACGCGGTCGATGCTTATGAAAGCACGCAAATTCCATTCACGAAACACTTTTCAAATTACAATCCGAACTCGATAAGGGAGAGCAATAATCTGCGAATATTTTAATTCGCCGAAAAAGCGTTCAATTTCTAAATTTTACAATTAGAATATTATATAATCGCACTTCTTTCTTCATCGTTTAACTGCGACAGCATATTGTTATTACACGGATTATTTTAAACCACAATACAAATAAATTTTATCTTCCTGCGTTCTTTATATAAAATATTATATATGAAAGATTTAATGCAAATGTATTATGGCGAGTTCCGATGATTCCTCTGACAAAATAATATTTCGCACGATGTAGGAATCGAGACGCGGGTGACACGCGGAGGCGGGAAACATCTTTTACCTTGCCTTGATCTTGTCGTACGCGGGCATGGTGCGTGTTAGCTCGTCGTAAAACAATCTCAGTGATGGCACATACGTCAGAGCGGCGGTCAACAGATCGCGTCCAAGTGCCTCGTGGCGAACGTAGCTCACGTAGTTGTCGCCGAGAAGAATACCGCGGCCGAAGTAATTGATCCCCTCCACGGAGGCGATGCCGAGGCTCTCGATGCTTCGTAGGAGATTTTTAAAAGCTATCAGATATCTGAAAGAAAAATTCGAAAAAAACGCGATGGACTCTTCGACAATTCTCGTTTTCCCCCGAGAAATCTTTTTCGGATATTTATTCCTCTTTTTTTTGGGGGGGGGGGGGGAAGGACTTTGATCGTTACCTCCACACTCCGCTGTTGTCCGTCTCCTTGATCTGATTAGTCAGGTGATCCAGCATAGCGGCGTTCACGCTCGTGTACCACGCCATCACCTCGCTGATACTACTCCCCTCCGAACTTATCTTTTGCCTGCGAAGAACAAATGAACAAACTATATGCCGTGTTATCTTTTTGTCGCATAACGCAAGTTAACACGTCGGAAAGAAAAAATTCCGAATTGCGATCTTGTCGTAATCGCGAATGTAATGCGAATGTAATTGCAACGTCGCGTGACGGAATAATCTGCGCGAACGATCTTACGCGATCCGGAAGTTATTTGTGCTGATTCAACACTCGTCTTTCTCTTGAAACAGGAAATTAGTGTGTCAGAAGTAAAAAAAAAAAAAAGTATCAGTAATCGACACATCGTTGCTTTTCAAAATGTAGAAACGAGAAGGATAAAACTCTTAGAATTTTAAAAATCAATATGAATTAAAATAAAAACGAAGAGTGAGCGTGGACATTCGTGTGTCAAAGTTTATAAAAAAATATGAAAGTTTTTGCTTATGTTATATTTATTCCGATGCCTCGACACTCGGAACATTTTTCGGAAATCCAGAAACGATTTCGCATACATTAAGGAAGAAACAGAAATTCCTGCGAGTCGCTTTGCACGAGGATTCGCATATGGCGACATCAATCGATAGTGTGACACCGATGGTTAGACCTTCGCATTTGTTACCGAGGGGTTCGATCGGCGTGTTGAACGTCATGGTGTCGAGGTGAGATTTCAACCACGGACAAACGACAACCATGGGGAAACAGGGAGGAAGAGAGAGCGAGACACAGAAGAAAGAGTATAGGAAGGGAGAGAAAGAGAGAGAGAGAGAGAGACAAGAGTCTAAAAATACTGTATATTGCTCTAAATGGGCGCTCGCGCGCTCATGTGTGACGACCTCTTCCATTGCTCATAAAGAGAACGCGGGAGAAAGCTGATGATGAGAAGAGAACGAAAGTAAAGGTATATAAATTCGTGGAACGCTAGATAGCAGCGTTGAGACGCAGTCACGCTGACTACGATTTGACTCTAACGTCAGAAAAAAAAATTGAATTTATCCAATTTCAAGCGTCAGTGATTTAGTTTCCTTCTTTTTTATCTAAAATAAATTCAGAAAACGTTTCTGAAATGTTAAACATTTATTTATTAATTTATCGATTATGTAAAAATTATAGCCTTTCGTACACACATAAAGCTTTTATTATAGTATGCGTAATCATAAAGTGACAAATATATGCATAAAATTTAATGAAATTTAACGCTGCGTCCCTTTTCACAAGCGTTTTGATATTACAATGTCAATTCCGATCGCACAATTTGACGCTTAAAAAGCATGTCGAGCGTCATCAAAAGACGGTATCTTAAGGGGAGCCAGTGATACGGCAGAGAAGAGATGGATAGACAGTTTTATTGCTGGCACTTCTAAGATTGATTACCCTGAAGCGCAGAGAAGCAAAAACTGTAAGAGGAATCGTAGTGTATCGCGACACGACTAAAATGAGTACGAGCAATAATGTCACAAGACGGTAACTATATTCAATCGTTCTCCGCTTATTTGAAATTCAATCGCCGTACATTCCGTCGTAAATAAATGCATTATTACAAGAGAGAGAGAGAGAGAGAGAGAGAGAGAGAGGGCTGAAAAAGAGTTGAAGAGAGACGGAGAAGCGTATATTGTGCATTCCCTGGGATATTTCCTAAAAGCGCATTAAGAGATATAAACCGTGGATGACAATGATAGAGGAGACATAAACGGTATGACTAATGTAACAGTAATACTACTTATACGTCTTGACGACAAGCAGCTGAAGAAATATGGCGTTAGGATAAAATTTCTGAAAAATAAGCGGAAATTGTAGAGTGTCTCATACTGAAACTAATTAACTGTCATTTTCAAACGCACACAAAAAGCAAGAAAAATAAAATATCTTCTAACAAAGAACATTTTGCCGTTTTATTTACATATAAACTAAAGAAATCGGAAATATTTTTATAATAAACGTTTATAAGAAAATTCTAAATTTTGCTAATTTTAATGCTGTATATTTTCGAAGTCAGAATTATAACAAAAATTAAGTCGCTTTTGGAAACTATAAAAAACTTTTTGTAACAAAAGTTACAATTATAGTTATAATTTTCGAAAGTGATTTGATTTTTGTGTTATAATTCTCACTTCGAAAATATATATCATTAAAATTAACGATATTTGACCTTTTTTATAAACGTCTATTTAATAATAAAAATATTATCTTTAATTCATATGTAAATAAAACTGCGAAATGTCCTCTGTTGGAAGGTATTTTACTTTTCTTGCTTCCTGTGCGTTTAAAAATAACAGTTAATTAGTTCCAGCAACTTCTCTTCTTCTGTCATAAGACATCTTGTATAAAATAATGTAGTTTTTAATAAAGTATATATATACATAAGGTGTCCCCAAAAATTCGCGAATGTTTTTTTATCGAGTTATTTTTTAATTAATTTGTATTCAATTCTTTCTCAAAAATGCTTTTAAAAGAAATAACAGAGCCATATTCTTCAGTTAACTCCAATTTAAAACTTATTTTTTAAAAAAACATGATGTTGCAAATTAAAAAGATAGAACAAATGATGACCTCTTTCCAAATTTTTCTTCCGACAAAAATCAGTATTGATCAATTAAAAATTCCTCATTAAAAGAACATCAACTAGTTGCTGGATATCAATTACAGAAATAAAAATTATTATATTATATTTATATAAATATATCTCATTTTGATTTAACATAGCAAACCGGCATACATATAAATCATATTTAAAATCAGACTCTTTTTTAGGAAAAATAATATATATTATTGAATGTATAAATGAATAAATGCATAAAGTATATTCTAGAAATTGAAACAAGGTTTCCTTAACACAATTGTAAAATAAAAATTCTATAAAAATTATAAAGATAAAAAGAATATGCAAGTAAATCTGAAGAAAATCCGAAGGAATCTTTATAATGTATTTTCTTTTTGCATCGATCGGCTGTCCGATATATATCTTCGTAAGGTTCTCGCCCTTTTTCCGCAAGCTTCGTAAACGAAGCCGAAGGATTGTTAGCGGCTTGTTATCGGTTGTACCGGATGACGCAAATACGCCGCAACTGTCTTCTGTGCACGTGTGTGAGTGGTCGTGATAGCCGTTTGCAAGTAGTACGACTCGTGTTAGCCTCTTTTCGCCTTATTTCTGCTTCCGTTGCTACTTGGTTTGCTCGGTAGAAAGAGTTTTTTCAATGCCGGCGAAGATTTACTTTACAAAATAGATATATCGTTTTCATTTAGCAGCTTAAAAACATAAAGCCACTCTCTAAAGAAGCTCATCTTTTAATAGCAATAATTATTGTTATAAAATATTATATATTTATTCTTAATAAATTCTTAATCAATTAATAAGTTTTCGTTGGGCAACTTTTCTGCAAATTTATGTACAAATACTTATATGATTTTTGTGTCTGTTTCCCTGAAATTATCCGCTCGAAATGGATTAATTCTGCTTATTCAAACTCAAAATAAAAATCTCCTTCAATCACTTTAAAAAGTTCCTTTCATTTTCTCTTCGTGCGCTTTCACATTTTTATGGATAGACAACGCAATAACGGCGCATTCGCATTTTCAATCAGTAATACAAAGAAAATAAAAGTGCCTAATATTTTGAAGTTGCATCACATTGATGTAATCGACTCAAAATTAAAGTTTCCGCTACACAAGTCGAGGACACCCGTTACAATCAGTGGCGCATTGTCGCGTCAGCAGAGCGTGCGGGCAGCTTCGTACAAAATATTCTGTCTTCATGCCCGTCGGCGGTGCGCGCAACACACCAGCTTTTCCATATCGATATTTTATCGTCCTATCGATTTATTGGTCGTACGTGTGTCTGCACCCGGCCGGCGGGGCGCGCACTCGCCGTTTTCGCTCCGCCGGAACGAAAAACGTGCCTTTTATAAATATTGCCGCAAGCGCGATACATTGAAATCAGCAGCGATTTCAGCGAGCTCGTTCGCAAAGTGGAAATTACTTGTGTGGGGCACGACCTACCTCATGAAAGGACAAAAACGGCAGAACCATTATTTTCCTCCTTGCGTAACGCGTTTGCGTAACCGACCAAGGAAATTCGCGCGACTATTGCGCAATCAATGAAAATATGTATATATGAACGTAATCAACGAAAGCCATGGATTTTTCTTCTCTCGCGTTTGTGATTCTTTCGCCTAAAGTACATACTTCAATCTAAGAATATTTTAGAAATCAAAAGAAAATTCTAGAATTTGGTGTTTTAGACAATTTTCGAGCGATTTCTCCGTTCCAAGAATTTTCTAAATTTTTTTACTAAATTTTTTTCTAAATTTTTTTACAATTAAACAAATTACTCATATGTTCTATATTCAAAATTTTTTACAATTAAATAAAATGTATATTCTACGACGAATGGTTTTGCAAACATTCTATTCATATCGCGACATGAGGAGATTTTTATTTTCGGAACACTCGTCGGATCGTACATTTTTTACGATCGGTTACGATCGACGATGTTTCCAGAACATTCTGTGCAAATACTCTCCAAGTATTCCGAGAGCATCTCCGTTCACGTCACGTCGCTAATTAAAAAGGCCGTCACCGGCATTTGCATTCGATTTTGCGAGGTCTGCTCCGCTGCGGCGAGGAGGGATGTGAGGGTTAAATATTTTTATCATCGATCGATGCGACAAGACAAATACGACACGCCGAGGGCTATTATAAAAGCGTGTACACGCTCGCGCTCGCCGCTCTCTCGCTCGTCTTCGCCACGCCTTTTGACCCTCTGTTACATATATAATTAGACGATAGGAAAAGGTTTAATCGGCAGATGTGTATGAGGGCGTTTCCGATTAAATTACCCGTCGCTCCCCGGCACCGAAATTACCTTAATTAAATCGCCGGACACGATCGTTCGGCGAAAGCGATCGTAAAAAGTGCGCCAACAGCGCGTGACAGAATTTTTTAGTACCGAATTGAAAAGCTAATTGATGGACACGTTTTAAATTAGGATACTTTTGTACGTCGGGTTTTTATTGTGTAAAAGAGCAAAAAGGTTTTGAAATATAAAGTACTTATTTTGTTAAAACTTGTGAAATGTTGTCAACAACATGCACGTGCAATTTTGCAAATTTTAATTGAAAAAGATTAAAAACAATTTTTAAATGCTGAACCTTTCTATGCCAACTTTCATATTAATTTCATATCACTTATTGTATATTTATATATTAACAGTAAGAGAAAATTTATATCACGCTTGACTATATACTGATGTACTCGACTCAATTTTCACAGCGCAGTTTCAAAAATTTACCGGCATTTTTATTGCATTTCACGTCATTTAAATGTCACTGAAATGTTACGTGGCGGACCATCGTGTATACGTTCGAGAATTTTTTATCGTCGAAAAAGCCCATTCTTCAAACGTCAAAGAGAAACTGTTTGTGAAATGTGACTGTAGCTGTAGAGAGGTTTCAGCGTTACGGTCGTCAATGCAGCTACACGATATTTTCGCTAGTCGGACGATATCACGCGTCGTCGCTTAATTCTAATTAAAATCCACGTAAGACTCTTTTAATTAAAAATAATTTTTTCCTCTTTCCTTCCGCATCGGCAGCCTTGCCTCGTTAAAAGCGTGATTTTTTTTATAAAATACTTTCCCTCTCCCTTTTTTCCAGGAAAAATAAGAAAGAAGAGTATGTGTTTTTACGCGGGGTGTATTAAAACGAGCTTATTTCGCCATTTTCTCTGCGGAAAAATCGAAGCGCTATATACCTTATGCAAAAAAATTTCTCATTTTCGCTCGTGCCGACGTTTTCTTTTCTCGCAGGCCAACGGGAAATTACAACAATTCCAGCTTTTCTTTCCACCTATCGATACATCGAGGAGAGCGTGCGGCGCCTGCGGCCAGTTTTCCTTTCCTCGCCGTCCTATTTCTTTTGCGGCGGAAAATACGATCGCGACGACCTCGTCGCGAACGCGTTATCTTACGTTTGATGTACCGCTTGATATACCATCCCCTAGTCGCTTGGAGTTCTCCCGATGCGACCTGTACATTGCGCGACCAGCATTAACGATGAAATATCGCTCTTGCCGATGCGCCGCCTCCCATTATCGAATCGCCTACTGCCTACGCCAGAAATTTCGATACTTTCGCGCGCGCACACACACGCACACACGTGTGTAGATGGGAAAAAAAGTGAAAAATAAATGAAGAATTTTCGAGAGAAATAACTAATGCATGCGAAACATCAGTTCCGCGAATTTCAGCTGCAATGAAAATTGTTTACGCGTAATTTGCTTGTTTATTCCACATCTCTCGATGCATCTCGTTAATTTTCAATATTGAAGAAAATTAAATATGAAAGCTTCTCGCAAATTACAAAATTGTTTCATATCTCATTACTAAGATGCAATGTCAATTCGCTTGCATTTTCGAGATCTTCTCTTTAATAAAATATTTTTCTTCGGCCGAGGAAATGTCCGCTTCTTAAAAATCAATGAAATAAATATTATAAGAATTAGTATCAAAAAAAGAAAATTTAACATTTGGAGAAATAACTTTATTTGAGATTTTTCCTTTCGACAGTTGTAGTGCGTCTCATCGATCAGATATTGCGGGCTCTTGTTCTCGGGACGCGACTCGATGTCTGCGCGAATATTTACAGGTGGGACACGAGCCTGTGGGAGAAAAAGAGAAAAAGAGAGACAGAGGAGAATTTCCCGCTCTCGTAAACTGAATGGAAATTCAACAAGTGTCGGGATGAAGGCTCGGGGGAACAGCTCGAGCTTCTATCGTAACTTTCCATACGAGCGGTGTAGACGTGCCAGTCCGGTTGGCGCGCGCGCGCGCGCGCGCGCGCGCGAGAGAGAGAGAGAGAGAGAGAGAGAGAGAGAGAGAGAAAGGGGTAAAGTTAACACGAGAATTAACCGTTGGATACTAACGTTCAAAGCAATACCATTCGCTCTCAAGAACCGCAATTTGTCTTAATTACGCCGCCTTCCGCAGCATCGCATAATTATTGCGTAATTACAGTGCGTTTGTGTGCGAAAGCCTTTCAAGTCAATTAGGTGAAGATTGCTCGCGTCCGAAGTATATACAACTTTCACGTAAGAAAGTAATGATGATTGAGATAAATGAGAATCTTTGTTTGAAACTTATCGCACATTTAAGAGTATTATTAAGGAAAATATTAAGTTTTTTTTAAAATACATATTAATTCGCTCACATTTCAACGATCTCATGTAAAATCTTTTTTGCTAAAAAAGTAGTTATATTTCAGAAATCAATATAAAATAAATAAAAATTTCACAATTAGTATTAAAAAAGGAAATATATTTAAATAAATGTATTCAAAAATATTTATATATTTAAATAAATGTGTTCAAAATTATTTTTAACAGATTGTTGCAGATAAATTTTTATATTCCTAGCAATTTTTGTTATATTTAATAACTTGTGTATTAATATTCAGTTTAATTGGCGTTAGAGAGAGCACGACAGCGTTAAATATCAATTATTTCAACAAAAGTGAAATTAAAAATTTCGAGTTGGTGCGAAAAATTTACAATTTTATTAACATTTTCTGTTTTGTGTCATATATTCCGTAAAAATTGAGGTGAAAATTGAGGTGAAAATTCTTCTATATATATATATATATATTTTTTTTTGGTTAATTTAATCCAATTGGTTCGCAAGAGTTGGCCGTTTTAATGAATCAAATAGAATTTTATGGGCATGAGTTCACGGCTGTCAGTTGCTTTTATGGCGGACAATGTTCACAAAGGATCGATTTGACTTACCTAAAGTCCTCTAGGCGTGCCTGGAAAGCTTCCTTGCTTACTACGTCATACGCTTGCGTTTTGCTCTCGTCTCTGGGTACAGATACCAGCGGCCACGTGCTCATGTTGTGGAGGTCCTGGTCGGTTATGGTGAATCTCTGCGTTAGATTTGACCTACTTGCCAGATATAGAAAAATATAGTGGATTACAGAGAAAGATATGGCTTGAGATGTAAAATATCCTATCAAGCGAAAAAATCGCGGATTGTGTGTGGATAAAATAAAGTAAAACTGGTGAAAACAAATATGTACGCATACATTGTATTGTGCAAGGCACAACGTAATTAACCCTTTCGCGACTAGCAAGGTATTTTATTTATGAATTTTTCAGAATTTGTCCCACCTGGAATTTAATTGGACAAATATATTACACCATACTTTCTATTTTTCGAAAATAAAAATAGCGAGAAAACAAAAATATTTACTTGTTTAGTATACATTCTACTTCTGAAATACAATCTGCAAATGAAAAATACACAATTTTAGCAAAAAAATTAAAATAATATAAAAGAATAGAAATATAGAATCTCGTAGGCATAAAATCCTTAATTATATTATTTAGAATAAACTAATCTTTAAAATTTTCCCTAAATTTTTCAATTCTCCTTCGCTCTGTGTCGAAAGTGAAGTCTCCACGGAAGAAAATTTGCTAAGAGATCAAGATGTGCATTACAGAAAGATTTAGAACAAGACCACGCGAATTGCTTTTAATCGAATCGTAGAGCTTTCCGAGCGATTGTCGCGACTATTCCGGTATTCCGGGAGGCTTTCGTTTTGCAGAAACGTGTTTGCATTCGCGCGTTTCACTTCGATTGCAAGAATCGAGGAAACCATCCGTTTTCATCACGCGAAATGCGACGGAAGACTTGCATTCGATTGAGAAAAAAAAAAAAAAAAAAAAACGCATTTCGTCGCTGTGGCACGATCACATGGCTGGGTCAACGGAAATTTAAAACAATCTGGTAGAATAATAATTGCACAAAGATAGAAGAATAATTGTGTTTCGAAGAATTTCAAATGCCATTGCGCTAAAGTGTTCTTTGTTTTTATAAAATATTTCTAAAATAAGAAAATTTCATCATTTTATGTTAAATTGATAAATTAAATTATGTTAATTGTGTTGTGTGTTACGAATCATTCATTAACGAAGAAATCCAAATTTATTTGCATCGTCGAAATTCGGAGATGCAAATTATCTGTAAAAGAAGATAATTCTGAAAATAATTAGGCGTACCTCAGGGTGTTGCCATTGGTGTAGATGAAAAAGGCCACTTCGGATCTCTCCAGCTGCATCCTGGTGACCATTTTGCCCAGGTCCGTGGCTATCGTCACCTGCAGTTGTCAACCATCGATTGTCAAAGATAACTAGAATGTTCTGATAATTTTTCTAAAAAAAAGTGCAAAGCGCAGAACTTATTTATCTGTTTAATAGAATATTATTTGGACAAAATTATTCTTGTGATTTTGATTAAATTCTAGTTTAATAAATTTTTTGCAAGATCTTTCAATGCCTACGAAGGAGACGCTGACTCACTTTCGTTAGAATGGCCCGACGTCCTCGTTAAACTTCCGCTAGAAGACAGGGCTAATTGTAAGACACGAAGGACCGAGTAGATAGTCTTAAGTGGCAAAACATCGCGGAACAGACACCGAGTGGCCACTCCAAGTCCCAAGAGCTTAAATAACCGTCACTCTTGAGATTCGTGCTATAGCCTCAATTGAACGAGAAAATATATCAGGTAAAAGCCTGTTTCGATTAAAATCGTCATTTTCTATGTTTTTTTATATTTTGTAATTTGTATTAATAATCTTGCATTTACCAATCAACGAACTCAATCAGTTCGGTATCATTTTCTATCGTTTTCGCAAGTTTTCGTTCTCGAGACAGTTTCTCTGACATTCGTAAATCGTTAAATTTGCATTTTTTCTGAGGAAAATTCGAAAAATTGGTTAGATCCGTCATTGAATATCCGTGAGTCTTGGATCTCGAGAAAAATGATGGATCTCCAGTATCATTAATCTCACGAGAAATCTCTCGCCTGCTCAGTCGTCAATTTAACTAAATTTTCGTTGGTCATTAAGAAATCTCATTAATTCGAGAGCCGCGCATGATCGTCCCTGTTTTCATTTCAATTTACCGGCTTATTGCGGCAGCAATTAATATTGCGACGATAAAATCGCTTTACGACCCTCCGCTGATGTCCGGGACGATTATTAGCGCGGCTGCAAAATTGCATAGCGATCGCAATTACGCGCGTCGTTTCGACGCGCTGACGTTTTTGTCGACGATCCTTTCTCTCTCACGCGCGAATAAGAGCTCTCGCCAGTAAGAGCCATCTCATCCGAGGACACCCCTTCATAAACTCGCGAACTATAACAGAAAGTTCTGTGTTGTGCCAACGCACCCGTTCTCTGCCAATAAAGCTCTCGTATACAACGAAGTAATCCGAGACTTTGCCAGCGTGCCACGAACTTTTTAAGCCAGGCAAACCTAGCATCTTGAGTGGGTCAGAGGTCATTCAACGGCTATCGTCGTTGCTCCGGAAACGTGGCAAAGTTGTCGGGAGGATTGGGGTTAAGCCCGGACGAACGTGCAGACGGCAAGAAAATGTTCACCGCCGTGAAATGTTGATTTTGTAATTGCTACGCATTCAAGTTCCTAAATTCACTCTTAATGTAAAAAGTGAATTATTCAGAAGTAAAATTACAAATTAAAATTTTGGATTATGAAAGAATCCTGCAATCGTTTCAGAGATTATTCAGAAATTATCACTTATCTTCAGATACATAAAGCTTTGCTTGCACAAATCCTTGGTAAATCTCTTCTTTATAAAATCCTAAATTCATAAAACATTTTCTTCATATAAATTTTCAGTTTTACAAATATTCGACTTCAATATCACACGCTTTTCCTATGAGTTTCCAATTCCATAAATTACTTCCCCTCATTTCGTGTATTTTACTTCTTCCACACAGCTTTACATTTCCATCCTCTATAAATTACATACCTCGTTCTGTTCTCATTTAATGCGCCGTCATAAAAGAAATTTATGTAAAATAATTTATGTGACGTTCAATTCTCATTTTACCAACTTCAACGGCGCACAAAACTGACAAAATTCAGCGTTACAAAAATAGAAAAAAAATCGAAGTTAATAAAAAAAAAAGGGCGTAAAAGAGAATTTCGCAATTCCGATCCGAGCTGTAGAGAGGGAAAAATTTCCAAGTTTCTTGTCACGTTAAATTATAGAGGGTGTGTCGAAGTGTAGGGTGCATTGACGTGGTACGAGAACACTCGTCAGTCTACAAGCGCGAAAACGATCGCAAACATACGTACATCCGACATTGATGACAATGGCATCTATTCTTTCGACGCTCGTCAAACAAGTAACTCGAGATCGAAGAGCGTATTCCCTTACAGCTAACGCCGCGCCGCAATGAATTTCGATTTGATCCACCCTCCGCTCCCACGAGGGCCGCGTTTAATACATTTGTGGATAGGGCGATTAGACAGTGGAAATTTTCTCGCCGTAACGAAGGAGAGAACGGCGCGATGAGAATTTACATTCAAGACGATAGTCCGTACATTACATCCGATCAAAATTTATTCCTTGTCTAATTAACTTAAGAAGTCTTTAAATTAAGTTTTTAAAAAAAAGTAATTCTAAAATTTTACATAGTGTTTCAATGTTAAATGGTTAACTGTTATAAATACGTAAAAAGATATTTCAAACAAAACTTGTTTAATTTAATTAATTAATTCCGGAATCTACGGAATAATACAAAATTAACGAAAACAACTTTAATAAAACTAAAAAAACATTTAAAATATTTACATTGCCTGAAATAAAGGATAAAAGGTTTATTAAATTCCCAAAAACTGTGCTTTTTGGGAATTACATACATAAAATTAAATTAAAATTATCTCTCCTTTTAAGAAATACTATAATAAAATTAAAAATTAAAACATTCATTAATTTTCATAAATTTAATAAATTTTGCAAATAAAAAAATTGCCATTTCCTCTAAAATTCAACTCCCCGAGGAGAGATTGAATATTAATTACGTCTCTGTCCTTCCATCGCTCTCTTCTTATTTTATTTCATCATCCCTTGCACGCGCTCCTCAAAGTAGCAAAAGGGCGCGAATGATGGTGGCGTGTATATGCGAGTCGATAATCCGAACGTGCGTGAGAGAATAAAATAAAAATAGCCGGCTCGTCGCGCGCGAGAGAACGGCTGTAACGTAATTTCTTCTGCAGCAGCCGGTCGGGCGTCGCTGCACCGATCGGAAATCGAATCGCACATGCCGGGCGCGATTTCCAACGAGCACCCGACGTTTTCATTAACAATAGCCGGACTATATCGCCGCTGGTAGTCGTCCGCATCTCTGTGATAGCTCGGCGAACACCGGCCGTCACTCGATTTGCGAAATTGCGGATGCTGCGATCAAAGCTCACGGAGCTTGCGCTTCGGACTCACACCGCGAAAGCACGGAGCGAACAAAAGAGACGCGCGCGTGGCATCACTCACTTATTTGCCGTAAACTGCGTTAGGTTTTCATTTGACTGTTTCAGCGAAATATATAGTTTCGTCCGATAAACACTTATCTCCATTCATTGTTTCGCGTTCTACGCGCAGCAGAACTTGACCGAGTTTTCAAAAATATGTATTTTCAGCGGAGGAAGTGAAAATGTGTACTCAACACTTATCGTACAATCAACATTACGGAAATAAAACCATCGAATTACAACATCAACTGATAAAGTTAAAATCTCTGAAAAATGTATATATATATATAACTCTTTCAATATTCAAAAAGATCTACTATTACAATCTTGAATAATAAATATCAGCTAAAGGATTTTTTATTTACAAAACAAATAGAAAGGGGGTTCAAAAGCAAGAGAATTGAGGGAATTAATCGTGCGGCTCGCAGTTTAAGTAGTAACGCCGCGATTATGACGCGACATTATTCGAAGACGTAAAAGCGCGTAGGTGCGGTGTATTTGCTGATCCTCTCGTTACCTTCAGAACCGCCGCCGCCGATCGATCACCGGTAAATTATAACCATAATAATAACTCGGCATAATTGCGCTCTTTACTATAATTATCAGGGCGCAATGCACGTGCGCGCGTGAACTTTTCGCCTGTTTTATAGACAGCACCGAAGCAGTGTGTATTTTGGAAAACCGAAGTTTCAGTGAAACTTCACGCAGAGAACGTTATCTACCGGCGTGTCGGAACTACCGCCTAATTACTCTAATATGTGGATTCTTCGAAGAACTTCAAAATGCACTATGTTTAGCTTTCGGATAGCGTGTACTTTGGAAAGACCAAGTATAAATAAATACAATTACGTCGAGTTATATAAACCGTATATAATTACGTCGAGTTATATAAACCACATATACAAATCATATTTCCATTCTTTAATGTCAAATAGAAAAATTAAACGTAATATATTTAATTGTATGATTTAGTTTTGTAGAAAAATAGGAAAATTAATTAATTAGTTAATAAGGGCAGCTTGCTCACCTGCGACTCTATGTCAGACACTTCCTGACGATAGATCAAAATGTCGTGGAGGGTGTTGGCGGTCTGCACGATTAGGGCGAGGATCGGTATGAAGGGCAGCACCAGCATCTGCAGCAGCTGGATCCGCCGGCCACGACGATGGGCCGGATCGGTCGCACGGGCCCAACACGACTTCTTCCGGTTCGTCTTGGTCGCCGAGACATCGTCCGACGAGAGACTCCTCACGGAGCTCACTTCCGCCACGCAAGAACCGTTGCGTGGCGACATACTAAAGAATCATCGATGATTAAATGTTAGCAATCAAACAGTGTTTTCGAATTTGCGGAAAAATATTGAAAATAAAATTTCTATTCGATACATGCGCAATATTTTGCATGTACTGTTAATATTTATACGAAAAGTAAAACAACAAATCTATTTATTATATTTATTTAAGCAATAACGAATGTACGATGTAAATATGCGGATAGCGCATGCAATCGCAACAATGCATCACGCAAAAAATATGTAGAAGTAAAGATAATAATAATGATGGTAATAAGAAACGGAACTGTTCTCGTTGAATTCAAGAAGGTTTGATATAATATACAAGTCAGTTGTCCAAAGATTTAAAAAATAAATTTTTTTAAGTCTTTAGAATCTTTAAAATTCTCAGAGAATAATAAAGGGACGGTTTAAGAAAAGTTAAAAAATCTATAAGTCCAGCTGGAGAACACCTATATATGTGCATAAAGGTTTAAGAAAAGGATTCAAGGATATAATTCAACGATTTGCAAAAGCCCAAAGACCAAACGGTTTAACAATACGGATGGCTTCGATATAATCATCGCATAATTGGAATTCAGAAAGCCAAAAGGGGAATTCGATTAAAAATCCATTATCAACTCGATTGTGTCGCGGCGGAATTGTTCGACGAGAGGCAAGCTTTTATTTCCGACTTGTCGGCGATACGTCGCCTCGCACGTCCGCGCTCTCGCAATCGCGATAATAATGACAAGCTGCCGGATAACAAGCCGGCCGGGGTGGGGTCTCTGTAATTAAACGCGGCGCGAGTATGGCTTTACAGTCAACTACGTTGTAAAAAAAAAAGGGAGCTGCTTGCCGTTCAAAGCTTCGCAATTGCGAAGTCGGGGGCGTAATTCGAACCTGATGACACAGAGCACCGCGTAGGTGACTCGCGTCATTTCTTTTTCTTTCCTTTTTAATAACCACAAAGCGTTTTACGCTTTAAGATCTAAAAACTCAATGCCTCCTCTTTCTCTCTTTCTCTCTCTCTTTTTCTCGCATTGCCCTTTTGCTCAGTTTTTCCGCGATGTCGAGTTCTGAAGAAGAATAAAACAGGTGCAGCAATATGTGACATCGGTGCGTGAACGATTTACGATATTAAGGATTAAAGAGGGTTAAAATTATTAAAAGTTAATCGCATCTCGATAACAGCGCTTAAAACTGAATGCCTCTTAAAATCAGCCGCGACAGTAACTAAAGAAGAACGTTTCGTTTCTCATTTCTGTTCCTATTATATTTCAACGGGACTCTTTAACGAGTAAAGTACATTACGCGTTAAAGTAGATCAATTTCATTGCCACGGTTATTCTACTGTTAAATCGAAATGTCTCGTTTTCCCGTATAACCATAACCATAGCAAAAAGAGCTGGAATTCTGCGAGGAAAATTCCCGGAGGTAAAATAAAGAACGTGCATTTTGTGTTCCGCGTTTCATCTCTCGTCTCGTTATTGCTGGAATTCACGAGAGAATAGAGAGAGAGAGAGAGAGAGAGAGAGAGAGAGAAAGGGGGGAGGGAGAGAGAGAGAGAGAAAGCGAGAGAGAAAAAAAAGGTTGAGCGTTCGCACAAATGCTCAATGAGCGAGTCTGACTTCGTTGCGAGTCTTTGATGTCGGTCTCAAGGTGGCGAAGTCAAAAGCTACTATCGAGAGCAGCGTCCGTCGCTCTGAATAGAGCGTCTGATTGTGCGCGAGCCTACACATCAAGAAGGAAAAATTAATAACCCGTCGATATTCCTTCTCCGCTTGTCAACAGAAGGAAACTGCCGTCATAAAGCGGGGGCGAAATTGGCGCCGTATTAATTCTGCACCGGAGCGGAAAAAAAAGGACACCGCCTAATGCTCAAGAGACTAATCGATAAGCTACTTGGACCCTTTTACGGTCTATTTGTGCGCCACTTCAATTTCAGGTGCGCTTCAAGTCGCGGAAAAATCTCATATTCAGTTTAACATCTATTTTCGCGATTATTCCAGCAAAATTTCCAACAATTTTAATCTGGATTTTTCCAAGCACTTAGATTCTTGAATTCCTATGGATTTGTAATCATTAGACTTCGTTGCGTATCAGGTGTCTCGCATTTTTAGATCTCTGGATCATCGAACGAATTCGCGATCCGATAACGCATTTATCATTAACGTTTCTTTCGATGTTACTAAATCTTTAAAATTTCAAAGGTCGAAAATTCTCAGAAATTCTAATAAAACTTTTGCACTGTCAAAATATTTTTTGAATATTAAGAATCTTGCATTTTATCGTTCGTCTTTGTTTGCATTTTCTCAAGAAAACATTCCGGGATATTGTACATCTTCAGAAAATCTCCTTGATAAAATCAGTCCCGGCCACGAGGGCTGTGACGCAATGCACACAATGTGCATACCCGTTCTACCCCCCTTTGCCTCCGTATGTAGTAACACGGTAATAAACTGCACTACAACAACGTCGATGCATAATCTAATGGCGTATCGTAGCCGTCGCCTGTCAGGGTAAGGGCAAGAGAGAGAGAGAGGCCAACCTGAGTTAATTGCGCGCCTTCGTCTATTCTCTCTCTCTTGTGTTTATTACTGATGATGTCAATCTTGTATCAAAATCGAGTAATTTTATAATTTTTATCGATCTCTCTCACATTAAATCAATTTTTCAATCTTCTACTATGCATTTAGCACAGTCATTGATTATCTTTTCTAATAACTATGAATAAAATCATATTTTACATTGTCACTTAGTTGAAAATCAAAATTCAGAACAAGTTAAAATTAAAATTGTTGATTTAATCGTTTAAAAAAAATTGCCTAGCAGCAAATTAAAAAGTTGGAATAATCTAATTAAACGCGTAATTCTTACAAATAAATGCAAATATTAGGGAATATCCTTAATTTTGCTTAATTGATCAGGCAAGCAATCATCGTGCAATTGACAGATTAATTTTTGCATAAAAGCTTTGGAACGAAATTATATCGATAATGTGTTCCACGATGCATTTAAGGGTGGCAGACACGTGGATGCGCGCACGTGTAAGTGAGCTGTTGCGCCGAGCGTTATGTGTTTAGGGCTTGATTGTACGGTAAGTGTGTTCTCGAATTTCGCATCGCCTGTTCCGAGAACACCGTGGAAGCATCCCGACGATGTGAAGATCGCATTTGTGTCGTTAATGAGTCGAGCAACCGGAAATTTGCGGCAAGAATCGTGGTCGTGAATCGGGATCGTGGGAAATCAGAGAAACGACGGATCGTGCGAATGTGCGCGATCCTTCGGTGTTTTCTCCCCATTTCCCGAATAACAATCTACGTCTCCCTGCTGAAGGTTCGTTTGATATCTCAGAAGAGAAGGAAATAGCGATCGCATTTGCCTTCGTACTCATCTGATCGATTGATGAATAAACAACAAATTAATCGGATTAGCAGGCTTTAATTTTCGAGACACTCCGTGTGCATGTAAGCTAATCTGGGGCAAACGTTACACGATCGACTAGAATAAAATTCGATACTGAAAAGTATGCAGCACAGGAATGCGATATGATTACAAAGCGGGTATTTCTGATAATTTCTTCCCGGCTCTCGTTTTGAACATATTCCCATCGCATAATTTAATCGGGCGAGAGAAACGCCCACTCATTTAAATTAGATTTAATGGCTAACATTTAATTATCGAATAATATGAATAGTAAAATATGTGAACAAAAATGACATTAATATGCATGTGCCCCAGTCGTCGTAGAATTTCGAAATGTGAGCGCAAAATGAGAGTAAAATGCATTTTTAATTTCTAAGCTGCTTTAAAATAAGCATGCATATTTAAGCAAGTTTTTCTATTATGTTTGCACGATAAAAATAAATATATGTGCATACATTTCAACTATTAATAAATAGCATTAAACAAATATTACCAATATTATCAAATGTAACAAATATTACCAATATTGAATTATATTAAAACTTGACACAATTTATATAATTTTATTATTATTATTATTATACTATTATTTTCAAATATCGATAATATCTATTTATATCTCTCGGAAATTCCGTGAATATACTATGATAAACACATCATGTTATGCAGCGTCCTTTTCACACGCAAGATTTATCACGAGCGACACAGTCCTGCAGATTCGCAAAGCGGTCGGGCAACGCAAATCGCCATAAAGCCGCTCGAAAGCTGCTTTTCGATATTGAATGACCGGATGGATTAGCAGCGTTTAGGAAACCGAAACTAGCACGCGCGCGCGTGCGATGCCCGCAATATGCGCTGCAAAGCGCAGCATCACCGTCCGGCGATGCAGCGCAGCTGGAATCTCGAGGTTTCTTTTGTTCGCGAAATGCAAGAGAGACCCTCGTAAACAGGCAGCATTAATTAAGCCCTCCTGCGCGTGGAATTATTTGCGCTACATCGGTGAACGGTTGTTTCATTGGAAAATCCGGCGCGATCCGTCGCTGCGAAAATTAATTATCTCGTTTTGTTGTTGTTGTTATTGCTCACCCGTGGACAAGAAAGTGAGATTGTGAGGCGCGTTTGAATAGAATAGTTATAGTTTAACTGCGTGCATTTTATACTCCAACTGCGGTTACCGAACGGAAGGTGTTCGTATAAAAGCTCGCCGTGGGCGAGTATGCGACTCAAATCTGGATTGCGATACAAAGCCCTTATACAAAGCGAGATATAGTATATGTCGGATCCAGTAAGCCATCTTTCATTTTCAATTTTCAAAATGAAATATCTTAATGAATTCTCTCGAATTGTCAGTCAAAGTAGAACTTATTTTGATCAAATAAATAATATGATTTCACTATTTCTTTGCGTTTTGGAAATTTAATTTTCACAAAGTTCTTCTGTCGCTTGTAACTTAAAAAATCAATTCTAAAATTTGTCAAAAAAAAAAAAAAAAAAGATTAAAAACTGACTGAAAAAAGCTTGATAAGTCTCACACAATCATAATTTAATCCTTTGAGTTTTGTATGTGATACATAAATTTTAAGTGAAGTCTTATGGTTGTTAATTTATCTATTTATTTCTTGTAAAATTAAATTTCACGCTCGTCATAAGTGCATAATAATGAATAATGTACGCGATGAAAATAATTGTTTTAATAGCGCTATTAAAATCTGGAGCTCAAAGAGTTAATGGTATGCAGCGTGCGACGGCGCCGGGACACATTTGCGACATGCATGATGCAGTTTCTGGTATGTTCTCAAAACGATGTACTCACTCTACACAGCGAGCAGTCAACGTGCAGTCATTAGCAAGCCCGCGGGAGGTCGGCGAGAAACTCTGGTTCCGCCAGGAAGCAGCGGCGAAGCTTGGCGAGGTTCGACGATGAAGACCAGCATCGCGAGTGCCACCAGGATGCGAGGAAAAGTGGAATGGCGCGATCGGACGAGCGCGACGTCGAATGCGTTCGTCGATGGCGAGGCGCGAATAATCGCGCGACTTCAGGCTCTCGAATTCCAGCCGCGATACAATTCTTTCTCCTCTTTCTCATTACGCGACGAGCACACACACGCGTCTAATAAGCTGCAGCGACCGATCAGCAGCGTTCGCTGCGAATGAAAAAAAAACGCGCATATTCAATTCTCGAAATTGGAGAAAAATGTCGGGAATTTCGCGGATCGAATTTCTCAATTGCCGGTGGAATTTTTATCGATACCGATGCCGAGGACGAGTCGCCTTCGTCAACTCGCGCGTTCGCTCGTGCATGCTGCGCGCTTCCGGCCGCGCACGATCGACGCTTTCACCGCCTCGCCGCAAAAGGGTCGTCCGATCGTCACCCCTCCCGCCTTCCCCCGACACACTGGCTGGCGCGTTTCCGGAATTGTAGGGTGGTATACTCACTCGTTCTGCACGGTGAGCATGACTGCGGGCCCGCAGCGGCGATGTCCGCCCTCGCCTCTCGAGGCAGCTCGATCTCACCCGACGGCGATTAGGTCCGGGTCGGCCGGGGTCGGGGCCTGAATGGCACGGGCGCGGCCTCGCGGGCCTATTATCTCATAGAGGAGACAGCTGCTGTCGTTGCTCGCCCTGTCCATTCAGCCGCGATACAAAGGTGCGCGCGGCGCGCGTGGCGGGGGCCGACCATAAAAAGATCTCCTCTCTTTCTCTCTTTCAATGGCAACGGCTACGACAAAATAATGCGACGACCTGTGCCCGCAATCGTTAACGAACACGCCGGCGATCAGAATGGTCCGAGCACACTTTCCGACTCGATTTCGCCTTCTGGACCGCGTCTGCCGTTGACCCTACGTTCGGTGACGCCGCTCCTATCAACGTTATTTTTTTTTTTTATTTGTCCTGTACACAGACCATTCCGCACTCTCTTCGATATTTCATTCCGATCTCTAGGGTTGCCGTATTTTTCTTTGTAGAAAAACGAAAGAACAAGACAAAATCGGAATAAAATAACTGAGCGTTCGGGAAATTTTATTTTGTTTAAAATTGTAAAAATTGTATAAATTTTGTATTGTTACATTTATATTTCCGCGAAGCTTTTACTCGCTTCAATAATCCGTCTTCTTTTAAAGCACATTTATCAACATGCATGTCAATATTGTTGAAAAACTTTAACAATCCTGCATATTTGAAAAATATGGCAACTCTGACTAATATCGCTGTTCTACTTATGTTGCAAGCACTCAGCGATCAGTAGAAAGGTCCATTTGCTCTAACACAGAAGCCCATTAAACGAATTCGAGATGATACAGAAAAGTATCTTTGGGCTGAAATCGCAAGAACTCGCCTGTAACTTGTTGTCGAGTGTACCCAAGTGGCTCTTGAATCTAATGTCGTGGTAGAAAGTCAATGAAGCTTAAAAGCAAGTCCCTATCTAACCTAAAAGCTATTTTTGTTGCTTCAAATCTACAGTGTCCTTGCTATTTTTCGAAAAAAAAAAGTTTATAGAAATGTTTGTAGAAATGCTTATGGAAAAAATGTTCATATTTATAAAATTTGTCTTCTAAAAAGATGGAAGAAGAACAAAAAAGTCTGCAAGCTTCATTGAAATCGCAATTAGTCGCAGGCTTCTGAATTTCGAATTGCTTTCAGAATTGTTGAATTAATAATAAATTGGCATGTAGATTGTTATATATATATATATATATATATTCACGAATTAATTAAAGATTAATTTAAGAATTGAGATAATTTTAACAGTTTACGTAAACTTAAAGTTGAACGCGAAATAAAATCGAAAGTACCTGAATGCATCAAGTGTGAAAAAAAGCTATTAAACTATAATATTTTATTCGATCTGATATATTGGCGGCAACTCTCTACCACGTGTCGTTCGCATACGAAGCAGGGAAGCTCAGTGGCGCATATCAATTAATTAATTGCTCGGTCAATTGGTTCAGCTAACCCCGCAATATCGATACTACATATGTTAGGGTCGCGTGCTAGGGTTCAATTAGTGATTGGATCCGCGGCGTTCGAGCAAACATTGACTAAACTTATCGGACAATCAGAACTGCCAATGTCGATAATAAAAAAAAAAAAGTCGAAAGATAGATTTCAATATCGTAAATTAATATCTCACTACTCGTTTCGACAACCGCGTAGCAAAAGTGATACATCAATCAAGAGCAAATTTTATGAATTAGTAAGAAAATTCCAACTTTATAAAATTTCACTTAGAATTAAAATTTAAAAAAGAATTAAAATTTTTGTTGGATAGGCGCAATTAGTCATTTTGATAAATGAAGAATGCTGTATCGCGATGTATATTACAGCACCTTCCATCTGCGCCCACGCCGCTAAGTGACGTTGGTTGTTCTAGTTTCAAAGTACTGATACACGTCGATAAAATTATGTCAAGCGAGGAGCCTGGATTTTTTCCCCTCGAATAACGGCGCGAGGGACATCCATAAAAATCATGTCGGGGCTTTCGGGAGAAATGACGAAACTTTTATGTGAGGCGCCGCAAACTCTCATCCGAACGATCGAGAATACAAATGAACGCTTAAGCGCAGTTCTGCGACGTGTCCTGTTTTCTCAATGATGTGCATCAGTCGATCGTGGAACTCGGTCATTATCGTTGATATCGATGTTACTAATTTGCGTGATATAATGACACCGATTTAATTGACGTCATATTACTAATTAGCAATTTTAATATATATATATAAATCGAGATTGGCGCGTTTTGTTTGAGATAGCGAAAAACTAACCAACATCTTGAGCTATTAAAACCCAAGAAAAATTATCTTCTTATGACAGCGTAAATCTTCCCCTTTACACAAAGCCCGTCAGGCGAGAAATTAACACGCCAGGAATAATCGATCACTCTTCATCTACTGATAAAATCTGTCTTAGCCAAGATTAGCATCTCGCAGCACCTCAATTTTCTATAAGTATCACGGAGCGCAAAACCCAATTAAAAATTTCGTTACAAGTCAGAGTTGCTTCGAATTAAACGGAAAATATCGAATGTTACTTCGCTGTCTCCCGATGCTTTTCACGGAGAAAAATCGACTGTGAGAAATTGACGCGCGTGCTTCGTGTAACATTAATCTTATCTCGCGATGTTTCTCGTCGCGGCGGATCGGCGACGATCAAATGCAGAAGGACACGGACAAATGCTTCCGGTACGTCCGCGCGACTTGTTGACATTCACGCCGCTACGTTTATCGATAGCCGTTGCCGATGGCTCGCGGACGATCGAATGGTTCTGACGTTATCACTTCCGCTTCGCCGGCCGCCGCAACTCCTCCGGCTGCGCGCCGCGCGGATGATAACGACGTCATAATATCGATAACGAAAATAACAGCAAGGTCGCGAAACGGAAATCGGCCGAGCGTGTACCGCGAGAGAGCAAGATCTACTGGAAGCTAATTAGGCAGCTAAACAGAATTTAGCCTCGAGTCAATAATACGACGTCTGCCTTCTCAAATTATGCAGCGTGTTTCGAAAGTGAAATAACGTCTTAAAATTTCTCGATGAAATTGCTATCTAGTTACGCGGAAATTTTATCTGTCAGAAACATTTCTTTAATTTTCACCGCTAATTGAATTAATTAATTATAATGTCCGCTACTTTGAAATTCTGTTTAATTATACTCTGCTACATTACATTACATAAAAAAATACTAGAGAGAATAATTAGTAAAATATTAATATAATATACGCAATATAAATAAATATAAATAATATAATAAAAATAGTTATAAAAAGTACAAATTTATTTATAAAAAGGTTATAAGTAAAAATTGCAGATGGCAGTGAAAAAAAAATAGCGAGACGACGCATGATCTCTCGTGTGTCAAGCTAAAATTCGTCTTCGACAATATGCATATGCATGTGAATGTAGTCTCAGCTGATCCGTCCAGCTGATATGCATCTAGTTTGCGACACGTCCTCGTCTAACATTTTGGCGAATCAGACAACGACGGACAAGGCATAAATTACTACGCATTTACGTCTCACGGTTGCACACCGAGAAGCAGCGGAGCGAAATTCAATTATAATCCCGGAGAATGAGATGATGCTCGTGCAGTATCTATCTTCCCTCCGGCCTTTTACGTCATCGAGGAACAGTTGCATCGAAAATTACTGTTAATACTGTCAATGACCATCCTCTAATCAAAGTACTAACTATAGGAAAATTGAGACATGGCTTCTATCCGCTTTGCCGATATAAGCAGTTACACAGAGTGTTCTAAAATTCACTGAAGTCCTTTTAACGGCACAGATTCTCTGATTAATTTAAAGTCGAATTCTCTTCAACGCAAATATCGAGATACTGATTTACGAATTTAAAAAGAAATTATTAAAAACTTTTTACGAATCAAACATCACAGAAAGATAAATAATTAAGACAGGTAGTTAAAAATTTTAAATATTGAAAATTAAAAAAAGTAACAAATGAGAATCTCTTTCGACATTTTCAACTTTAAATTCGTCGGAGAAATATTGTCATTAACATCCGCGAGTTTTGCGACCAAAAGGTATACCTATGTTAGATATTTTGACAATAGATAATTTTAAACTAAAATATCCTTAACTAATAGTTAACCGTATTAATTGGACAGCTTAACTAAATTGAAACTATAAGAAAATCTAATTTAAAATTTAATAAAAAATTAAATGTGCATTATCTCGCGTCTTCGAGTCACGTGTGACGAAAAATGATTTATCTCCAATTGCTCATAATTCAAAATCGATAATTCAATTTGTAGAACTTGTTTTTTTCTGATCTACTGCGATATACAAGTCTCTTATACGCGCGTCTATCTACTTTTATCAACTTATTTACTCCCGTCTGCCTCTCGGGTACGGAAAACTTAGTTAAGTACGGTTAGTTAAGCGACGTTGACACGAGCGTCTCTGAAAGGTCTCCGCGCCCCGTCTCGAGACGATGGGGTCTCATAACAGCGCTCTTAATAGCGTACGTTACGCTCGTCAGAGCGAATAAAGTCGGGCCTTTCACGACCGCGAACTTCCGCGATCCACGATCGCGACCGCGAACAAAGATAGAGCAAAACGCTTGCCGAACAAAGCGTTGGCGCGATTTTCCGCGACACCGCCCGAACTTACCGTAATCAAAGCTGTCGGTACGAAGCGTGCAAACTTGCCGAGATAAATTCGCTGAAAGTCTCAGTTAATAATAATATTATTCGAAATACAGCCGAAAACACGCATAATTGCGGCTTTATCACTGTATATGTATAATAATTGTCGCGGGAACAATAATCATGCCGAGGAAACGCTTATCGGATTTAAAACATATTCGTAGTAATAAAAAGTATTCATAATAATTATAATACTATAATAATAAAATATAACTATAATAATAAAATAGTATAACAATGATGATAATAAAAATAAATATTATTTAATTCTACAGAGTTCTATAAAATTAAACAATATTTATACAATCACGATATTTTAAGAGAGAGAAAAAAAGTTATACTTATAAAACGATGTGATTCTTGTAATATTAAATTTTTCATATTATCGAATCATTATCATATTACTCATACTATATTACTATTATTATATATTTTACTTCCTGACTGTTGTATTTGAATATGATGTATTCAGTCCTGACGGGCATCAAACACGACTAATGATGACACTAAGTGTAGAAAATACATTAAATTTAACGGAGCATGCATTAAATTATCTAAACATTGATGCATTGACGGGGGCACCAGTAATGAAATTCTACCGATTCCATGTTACGTAAATAAAAAGATTTCAACATTAATTAATGTCATCACATCCGAAATTATACATCTGAGACTGGAGTTAACATTGACCGACCCACTGGTGTAGTGCATTAAACTACGTTAATCATCAAGACACCGAATGCGTTTTGCATATATCAGGATAAATAAACTGTCCAATAAAACAAACTATCGGGAATACTAAAACGCAACTGTGGAAACTTGACATGATAAATGACCACCACGTACTTTGAAAATATTATGTATAAGTAAGCCAATTAGCCAACAGTAGTTGACTAATAGTTGCTATAATTCAAGTTTGTGAGAACACTTATGTAGTGCAAACAAAATGGAAGAGAACAATTTTTTTGTTCGATTTCGTTTCAAAGTTTTTTTAAATAGCTAAATTATTATCTGAAAAACCTAGCTCTCTCTTTTCTGAGAATTTCACTCCTAAATTTAATGCCAATTAATTTCATTGCTTCTGCATATCACATTCTACATATTTTTATAGTCTTTCTACGTCAAGTTTTCAATTTCTTCTTTTCTTTTACGATGCAAACACACCGGTGGGTCAAAGTGCATCGTGCAAAGAGAGACATCCAAACGGAGATACTCGCTGGGGCCAAACTTCCTAAATGATAGAGAGACACGTCGGAATGATCGTCCGCATATTCTTAATAAAGAAAATTGCTCTTACGCGTTTACAATCGAGAGCCACGAGGGACACGTGGTCGAAGCTTCGCGGACTTTGTCCTTTTGCTGTTTCTCTTTCTCTTTATCGACCCCTTCACCCTGCGTCTCTCCTCCTCTTCCTATTCCGTACGTCCTCTGGCCCCAGAGAGAAAGCACTTAAGCCAGAAAACTCAATTTTTCAGAGGGAGAACTTATTTGACTTTCACTTATCTAACCATTTGGTAAAAAAAAATCTATCTGAACGTACGTCTGAATATTCTTTAAATCCTCTGCGGAAACATTCAATATCGATAATCCAATATTCGATATCTTATTTGCATCTTTCACGTTGTTAGCGTGACTTAATAAATTTTTACTATTTTGAATATTTTATGAAAATTCTAAAAATATATAATCTCTTATAACGCAATATAATATCCAGCTAGAAATTATTTCGTAAAATATAATTAACTAACTCGTACCATTATTTTGTGGATTAATACTAAATACTAATTAACACTAAATTAATCAGAAATCACGAAAATTCGAATACGATGTTAAATCGCTTTTTTTCCAATACGTGTGCGTTTTAAAAAGAGAAAATAAGACATGTAATTGTGAATCAGTCGTTTCAGAAAGGATGCGACTTCGAAGGTGCTTATATTTTTCAGAAAATATAAAAAACATAAATTATTCATACAATTGCGTAATCTATTACCATTTCTTTCTCTCGCTGCTCCTAAGTCAATCGCTGAAACAGATACTTTTCAATACACAAATGTATATTTATAAAAAAAAAAATTTTTTCAAATCTAGCCCTTTCTAAAACGAATGCTTCATGTACTGAGACTATTTACTTGGCGGTGATCGCGTTAGGAGAGTCAGCGCGTTCTCTCCAAGTCCAAAGATATATTAGTCTTCTCTCTGTCTATCTTTCTCGTCCACCTTCTCGCGTTCTCTTTCTCTCTCGCCCCCGCGAACCGAGCGCGACCGCGTTGCACGCGAGCCAATGCAGCCGACGCCACCGGAGCAAACAGGTGTTCCCGCGTGGAATGCGCGACCGCATACTGACGCCGCGACGTCGACACGCGACGGCGGATCTGCCGCCACCCCTTCGAGGACGCTAGCCACCCTGCGGCGCGCGCGTGTCCGCAATTCTCGAATCGCCGACAACGAATAAACGCTGCACGACGGATAAACCTTTGTCCGATCCGCGAGAATATTCCGTCCGAGCGCGAGCAAATATTAGCATATCATTTAAATTCTACGTATTTCTACATTCTACATATTGTTGCGCATTTATTTGCACAGAAAGCTCTGAGAGCTTTAAAAAGATTCATGCAACGTTAATGAAAAATTCTTTGATGAATAGGCATTTCCTTAATAAAAATATGGCAGTACTCGATTTTCAATTCATATACAACTTCACTTTCAAATCCTTCGACTAATTTTCAACGCACTTTGATTTAATAGTTGTGAGCTTTTGGAGCTTTCTTGGTTAGATTTGTAATGTGAAAATTGGAGTAACAATAATAAATCAATCGACAAAAAAAGTCTTACTTTTTTTCTCCTCAGCAACGATGAATTGATGACAAAAATTGTGCAGATTTTGAAATAGATTCGGCGCGATAAATACAATTGTTTTCTCGTTGTGTCGCCATTTAATAATGCACACGATGACACGACGACCATTGTTAAAGTAATTGACTCACAATCAGACTAACGTCTCCGAGTGGATTTGCAATTATTATCGGGAATGTATTAGATAAAAGAGAAGGCAAGCAATCTATAATTGCTTCAAATCTTACATACCTTTGAATTAAAAAATATTTCGACCAGAACATGTGCAACAATTCGCTTATTTGGACGGATTCGGTTACCAACTGGAATCGCCGAAGAGAACTGAATAGCAGGCGCTATCTAGCGGCAACACACTACATCGTTGAGCTGTTGAAGAACGACAACTCGAGTACAATCGGTACAGTCGTAAGCTGCTGCGAAGATATATATATAACGTATTTATTTGCGTTACAACATGTGGCTCACAGTCTTTTCTGTCAATTTTTTGCGCTTTGATTTACTTTAAGAGCTATGTTTTGTAGAAATTTGTCATACCAATTGAAACGGTCACATGAGCATGTATAATTGTGTACAACTGTGTAACATGGATATGGTGGATGTATGTACATGTGTACATTGTACACATAGGAGGAAATCATTTGATAAGATTGACAAACTACTCGTGGTAAGCACTTCAATAACATAATATTGTGCAATAAATGTAATGTTTACTCTCACATAATTATTATATATATTGCATTATTTCAATATCTCTTACGCACATATGTAATATGTGTTTTTTGTGTATCGTTTGACGAATAAAATAATTTTTTTTAAATTCACATTGAATCGATGATACAATATTGTCAACATGAAAATGTTTGCTATTTAATATTAAAAATTACACACGAACACACATTAAGTTTTTAATCTAGTTCTGTTTTTGTAAATATTGGAAAAAATTTTATCTTTTACCTAGAAAAGTTATCTCTTCATAATTGCTTATATGCAATTTTTCACAAAATCTGGTTAGCTTGTTTTGAAAGAAGACAGAACTATATGCCATGATTAGATAAGATTTATCAATTACTGTATATATAGCTTGATATATAGCTCTTACCTCAGTATCATTCCACTGATCCAAACCAATCTTATTGCTGTTTATTAGTCTATTAATTTTCAAGAGGAATTAAAAAATCCGGCAAGATGAAACCTTTGGATCCATCTGAAATAAACATTACATCAAGGCCATTGCATCAACCTCCTCTCAATGAGTTAATGAGTGGTAATTATACAACATTTTATACATTAAAAGGAAACTGTAAATAATATGATTTTTTGTATTACGCAATGCTAGTTCTAACAGAAGGATTGACTACAAACTTTGCGGAGACTACTGTTGAGTTGGTGGATTGTCCTGACTTTGGCAGATGGCCCTACAATTTTTACCGGGAAGGTATAAGAGAAAGGAGAATATAATCAATCTCTAATTCCTTCAAATTTTATACGTTTGGATCAAGAGATTATTCTTCCAGGCTTGTGTGGTACTCCAATTATTTTGGAAGTTGGTGGTCCGGCTTATCTTCTACCAACTGTACAGAGAGACAAGTTCTATGATATTAAGACAATACTGAAACACATAAATTATAATCGTGATACTCTCGTCATTGGCGCAGGAGCTGGACCGTGGCCACATACAAGTTCCAATTGTGAAGTGTGTATTTTGAGTAAATCATATCAACTGATAATAATATTTCAAGTTTGTATGTGCATGAAACATGCTGAAAAAATAT